>NW_008666559.1:13700-15756 GCF_000695815.1 Acanthisitta chloris | reverse complement strand
CAGCAGGAAGCCTGCTGTTCTGTTTGCAGTGTCTGTGTACTTCCTCTTCCCTCCTGTGTTACTTTAATGCAGCAAGAACAAGGAGAAATAAGTCATTTTTCTAGTTTAATTGCCAAAGCTGACTTGTAAAGTTTTAGCACACAAATTACTTTAGGTATCATGCTTCTGGACTAGACCTTTGCTTACTTCTCTGCTGCTGAAACTAGTACACAAAGTGATTTTTGAGCCCTCTCTGAAGCAGAGTGTGTGCACACCCAAATCGTTTACCGGCTGTGGAACAGACCTGGCACTCTCCCTGCTATTGTCCTGCAAGCTTCCTGCTAGACTTGTTACTCACTGGCAAGAGGTTAGAGGTAACGTTATCCCATTAGTGGGATTTGGAGACCTTCAGCCTTTATTTGTGTTAGCCAAGGTGAAATTCATTTGGAGGGTGGCTAGAAAAGATAGGTGGAATGCAGGAAGTCACACCAGCAGCTGCTGGAAAGCTAGGATATTCTTAGGTTCAGAGCTACTCTACAGAGCAGTTCACCCTACTTCACTTTGTGGGTAGGGCAGTTATATTCCTTTCACCTACTCTACTGCAACAAAATACAGATTTTAGACAAATCAAAGTAGGATTATGATCCAGGGTTCCTTCCTTCTGGTCCAGGGTCCTGTCCAGTGACTACCTTCTCTATAGAGCCCAGATGTGCTTGCTAGCCATGCTGCATAGCCTATCTGATTGCTTAGGCTTCATGGAAAGGTACTGCATTTGTTCACTAGCCTTAATATGTGAACGGATGAACTGATTAATTCTGGGCCATTATGATCACATCATGATTGTCTACAGGTATTTTTGAAGTACTTTTGCTACATGGAATTTGTCTGTATACACTCAGTACCACTGACTGAAGAAAGAGATACAATACTGATAAGTGCAGCAAAGAAATATGTGCACAGTTCAACTACTGTGCAGGAGGAAACAATTCAGAGTTCCAAGGCTGTATATATGCTGTCAGCCCTTTACTGGGTAAGTTAACAAAATGGAAAAAGCATATGATCTTACTGCTCTCAGTTTTACTTGATATAAAATACAAGCATGGCTTGTTGCTGCAGTGGCATCTCCTTTGGCTGTTCAGTTATTGAACCCTGCTGAAACCCAGTGAAGATCTGGCTGCCTGACAAGCTGGTATCAATGAAAATTTGCTTTGCAGTCTGATCATACAGACTTCACCGTACTTGTAAGCTATTTCAGCCAGCTTGTCTTGTTGGCTGCAGAAGTATTTACCAGCAGAGTGTTTGGTTATGTGAATTATTGCCTAATGTAAAAATCCCCAGAAGACTACTAAGACAAGCCAAAGGCTTTTTTTGGTACAGAGAACAGCCAAAATTCAGAAGCATGTTGTAGAGCAAGATGTCTCAGCTCAGGGGCTTTACCTGCTCCACGCTGTTCTTCGGGTTTCTTCTGAGTGACCCAGCCCACCAAGTTGATTTTTCTGGATATTGACTTCTCCTCCTCCTCAGAATGACGTCGTAAGCGCCAAATCCTCACAGTGTTGTCATCAGAGCATGTGGCAATCTACAGTGTAAATGAATTTATTAGAGTAACCCAGGCACCACCCTATGCATCAATGCCATTATGAATGATGGTGAAGCCTGGTTAGGGGGGTACAAGATTTGACCATAAACCAAAGAAAATAACCCAACTCTGTATTAATTAATTACTGTACCTGACAGCAGTGTTTGCATTAAAGCAGGTGAGGCTGCCACATTCATATTTTCCTGCTAGAGAAATCTCATTCACCATCAACTACTGGCCTCACACAGCTCTATAACAGATAGTAGTCTGCTCAGGAAGGGTCAGAGCAGATTTTGCAATTTCAATCACTCAGCAGATGAAAGTAGCCATGCTGCTTTTTGCACCTGCATCTAGATCTGTCTGTTGCTCGGGGCCTCTCCTGCTTGGGGACAAGAATTTGCAACACACTGAGAAGGTGACATTGGTAGGCTGTTGCACTAGGCTTAATCACTATCTCTTCAGAGCCAGATGTCAGCAATGTCTGGCAGAAACCAACTC
>NW_008666559.1:9004-13684 GCF_000695815.1 Acanthisitta chloris | reverse complement strand
AGCATCATGTGCTCCAAAAAGATCTGTCAAATCTCAACTGAAGAAGCAGCAGAACCCATTGAGCCCACATTTCTTCTCTCTTTAGACAGATTAGATGGTGACCCAACTGGAAAGCAGCAGAAAGAAAAAGAAAATGTTGTGGCCAAACTTCATAGTAATCCAAATGGAAAAGTACCTCTACTCTCCTCTGTCATACCAATGTTACCCTTACAGAAAGCAACTTTGCCTCTCAAAACACTCCAAGCAACTTCCTGACCTGCCTTAGCACCACATTTTCCATTTCTCTTCATGCTTTGGCATCTGAACAATGGTTGAATATTTCTTATCCGTGTCAGTAATGATTTTAAAGACTGAACGGGTCTGCGTTTCCAACACATCATGGTCAGGATGGTGGGCTACCTCTAGATCACAGATTCCATCTAAAATGCCAATTCTCATACTGTACATCTTACATAACTAGAATTCGTCTTGTTTGCCTGAAAGATTCCCACCCTCCCACACTGGACTGCTTTTCTGAAGACCTGGTGCTGTCATGCAAGCTAGGGAAACTGGCTGACTTGCTTAATACTGTGAGGTGAAAGAAACTGGCTATTTTTAAGACACTGTCCAGGATTATTCAGGGCTATTTCTTGTTTTAAGCTAGGCCAAACATTTGAACCAACCTCCTATTGCAGTTGTCTTCCTTTTGGTGATAGCTGGTGCATAAGTACTGACCCATATTTGTTGTAGTTTTTTTAGCATAAAAACATCTCGGATTTTGAAAAAAGGTCACAATGAAAGGAGTCCATGTGGTTTTTAAAGGGCATTCAAAAGTTCTTGCTACTCTGTACAAGACTAGCAGATGTATCAATGGCCAGAAGGAAAGGAAGTTGTAAGTATGGAACCACACAACAAGCTTTGGGCTCATGATTAAATGATTTCACTGATTTGACTCTTGTAGGTAGTGCCACAAGCTGTCATCAGGAGAGGCCTTTGTCCATTTGCAATTTCCTAGGACTTCTCAAATAGCCTAAGTTATTTTAAAAGAAAAAGGTCTGACACATTGTACTCATGTGATAAGCTTGAACATTTTTAGACATTATTGACTAAAAATTTCCTCCCAAATAAACAAATACTCCTGCAACTTTGAAAAGCAGATGTCACCACATCACATCTACTGTTTTACAGGAGAGACCATTTTCCAGAAAACAAACCTTAGTGAAGTCTGAAGGGCACCAAGCAATGGAGGTAACTTCTTGAGAGTGACCGACGAGTATCTGCGGAGGAATGCTGGGCTCAGAAACCTTAAAAATTCCAAAGAAAAACAAGAATATAGTCAGAAGACATGTAGCCTACTATACATCTCTAAGAAAAGACCCCATAACTCACCTTTGAAGCATGTGAATACTTTCTATCTTTCCTGTATAAAATACATAAATCAAAATCTCTCAGCCTGTCATCATGGAGAAACAAATGATGGAGCCCTAAGAAGCAGTTCATGTTTTATTTCTAGAGGTGAAGCAGCTGGTCAGCACTGAGATGTACTCACTTGCCTGGAGACACTTGTTCAATTCCTGCTACACACAGGATTTCTGCCTCCAGAGTTGTCAGCCCAAAACACAAACCAAGCACCTACTAGTTACCTCTACATGTTCTAGTTAAGATGCTTAAGAGTTTGGGCAGCTCATAATTTGAATCAGGATAGACAATTATATTCTTCTGCCTTTTTATAAATGTGCCAATCACAGGTCAAAAGTTCATTAGAGAAATGAAATGACTGCCAACAAAATCCTATAGATGAACTTTCACTGGCTTCAGAACTGGCATTTGTGTGACTGCCAAGTGCCTGTACCTCCTCCAACCAATCACTTGGACCACAGACCCTCTTAAGAGTTCATATAAAAAGCTCTCTAAATCATCCATGTTCATTCAAGTGATCTCCATTTCTCTTATAACCTTCCTAAAAATCTTTCTCCTGTTCTACAGGATTGCTATTTATCTTCAACTACAACTCCTGTAAGTGTCAGACAGACCTGAAGCTAGCAATAAGTGGCCCAAAGAAGAAAAACCACATGCATATACACACACACGCACGCACACAGAGATTCTATCCAGGTTTTGCTTGCTTTCAGCAGGCAATCCTTTCTGGAGCTATGAGTCACCATTATTGATGTGACATTATAAGGGGGATTTATCAAGGGGATTTGCATAAATGACTAAGTGAATGAACAGATCCTTTACTGTGTGGGAAAAGGAGTAGACATTGCATACAGGTTTCAAAGGAAGATGCAAGACATTAAGGAAGGCTTCTGATTCACACACATTTTTCTCTTGTGGATCATCTCCTAAAACAGCCTGTAAAACCACAGTTGAATATCCAGCTTCAGATCTTAAAGCTGTTCTGATACAAACAGGTTCACCTTTACGGGACACCTTTTTTCCCCTGGCATAGTAGAGGCAACCACTTGACTAAATATCCACTAAATGCCTTAGTCAGAGGATTCCCTTCACTGCCAAAACATGAAATACCATGGAAACTAAATCACTGTTTAGGGAATAAACAAGAGATCTTGGTGCAGAGAACACCTTCATTTACATTTAATTGCAGTCTTGCTATTATATACACCTAACAGACATAAGAGTAGTCCACTAGCTACTGAAAGAAAGCAGAGGAAGATAATTACTCTCTCTAGAACACAGTGTTTTTATACTATAGGAGTGTAAATTAAATCAACTACACCCAATTTATATTCTTGTGAACTGAAGAAGGATGCACAGTTATAGCTATGTCCACTGCATTTGGCAGAAGACAGTCAGCCAGTCTGCACACATTAAGTCAGGATTAGCCACAGCACATGCTGGTTTTTTTACCTGATTTGACAGGATATTGCTGGGGAAGTGAGACCTATTGTGGAAATGTCGAAAAGAGAAACCTAGGAAATGAGACTTTTTTAGTTGCTCTACTCACTGGAACAGCTATTGTATACAACCTTTAAAATTTGGCATAAAATAGTTCATATAGTTGTATGCACCATATGATACAAAAGCACTTACATTCCAGCCCAAATGGTAGCTTGATGTTATTACCTTGGAGGCATTCCAGCCCAAATGGTAGCTTGATGTCATTACCTTGGAGTGATCCATTTCAAAGGATTGAAAGAACAATGGAAGTACATGCCTATAAATGATATTTTCTTATTACCAGAAACATATCTCAGCTAGGTACCATCTTTGTGGAAAGAAACCTCCCTGCTCTCTTTTTATAATGCTAAGGTTGTTCAAGAGTCAGTTCATTAATCAACACACTTGTAATTTAAAAAAACCCAAACCTAGCACAGCAAAGCAAACATTCATTGCCTGGAAGTGATTTATCTATGCAAACAGACTGAAGCAGCATCCTCATCAGCAACAACTTCGAGTCCCAGTGTTCCTTCTGAATTGCTCACCCGAACACAAACTTAGCACTGCTGCATAAGTTTCTCAAATAAATAATGTTCCCAGTGTTCCTTCTGAATTGCTCACCTGAACACAAACTTAGCACTGCTGCAGAAGTTTCTCAAATAAATAATGAAAGTGGACAAGCTCTTCCTCTGCCTTTCATTCCTCTTTAGATACGAAAAGCTAGTGCTCTTCATTAAGTTCCTTCCAACATTACCTGTTAATTGCTCATGCAATATCCAACCATGCTTTTTTTCACAGCATAGTAAGTCCTCATTCCATGAAAAGATACATATGTTTCAGAGTCAGTAAAATCTGTCAACATTTACACTAAGAAGCCTCTGGATACAACAGATCTTGAAAAAGACCACTTTGCTGGAAGAGCCACTTTCTAACATGGCTATAGGATTAAAATAAAAGCACTCACATGGCTATAGGATTAAAATAAAAGCAATCATCTGGTGATTTATTTTATAAACATGCAATATAACCTGTCACTCATGGTGATTTATTTTATAAACATGCAATATGACCTGTCACTCATATGATAGCAACAGAAGCCTTCTGTACATGAATGCATTTTAAATGGATGAAGTGCTTAAACTTTGGGATGCAATGACATCCTTGAATACCCTCAACAGAGTCCCAGCCTGTGTTCCAAGGAAGTATCAAAACAAACGAATGCAGAATGTGCAACTCAAGTTTGCACAGGCATTTTTGCTGAACTTGCATAGAACCCAAGGAAGGTTAAAATTACACCACTTGGCATAGAAATAGTCATCCTACCACACTCCTGCCTCTACTGAGTAAGCAACCCAGCTACTTACATGTGTTCTCCAAACCTCAACTGCTCAAACTGCAACCTCAGCAGGCTGACCCTCAGCTCTGAAAGGTTTGTATTTTACTTTCAAACATATTGTGAAATGGGTAAACAAGTCAACACTCCCTAAAAATTACACTGAACCTGAAATAGGCAGCCACCTGTGCTTTCTGCCCATTCTGCTTCAATAAGAAGTCTACTCTGTTCCCATATGGGTGTCAAGTATGGAGAACAGAACTTGAAGCATGCCTTATTGTGAGGTCCTTGCTAGTAACTTGGTGACATTTGCATTTCCTACACATCACTGCAAGATGCTAAGTGATGAAGCCTCTTCGCTGTCACACAGTGCTCTGGAATTTTGCTGAAGGCTCTGGCTGAGCCCTTGCTGTAATACAAAGGCTTTAACTACTGTAAATTAAGCATGAGAAAGAGATATGTCTGAA
>NW_008666559.1:1739-8986 GCF_000695815.1 Acanthisitta chloris | reverse complement strand
GGAAAGAGTACCCTTTAAAACAATTAAACATTTAGGTTTAGGTAACTTTTTAGGTTAGCTCTATTGCTAAATATGAACTGAGAACTGTCTACTTGTCATAGCTGGCTGAATTAACAGGATTGAAACAGGATTTTAATGCCCATTAAAAGCAGATTAAGAACAGCAACTTGCAATAAGCTGCAGCAATGAGAGATATACTGATGGCAGGAGGTTAGCTCTGGTTTACATTAAACAGTTACCTTGAGTCTTGACAGCAACAGACACACTCTAGGCACAACATGCTAGGAGATAACCCCACACTGCTTGGAGTAGGACTGGGAGGCAAGGAGTGTTGTATGTGAACACAAAAAGCAAGAGCAGAGCATTTCCAGGCTGCATACTTGGGTCTGCTCAAGTTGCCTCACCTTCCAGATGTATGCATTGCAGTCACTCGAGCCACTGACCAGGAACTGATCATCTGGGCTGGTGCTGGATTTGATGTAAAAGGTTGAATTCTGATGCCCACTGAAAACAGCCACTGTGAAAAGAAAATTTAAAAAAATGAGAATAAAAGCCCCACTCAATGCACACCCTGGAGTCAGTTGTGCAAGGAGGGCTGATCTTACAGGCTTTTCCTGCCCAGCCACATATCCTTTGGAGAAAGCAGTTGCACTGCTCCCTCACTCTGGTGCTCCAGTGGCAGGAAGTTTTTATTATTCAACTGGAGTCCTTCAGGCTTCCCAAACAAAGCAGTGGTAGTTTCATGAAAGCTTTAACTTGACCCATACCACAAGCAGGTTTGGACATCACCTGGATGCCCCACTACTCTGATTTGAGTTCCTTGTCTCTTCTTCCCTCAGCTGCCATCACCAGTCCCACTATGTCAACAAGGGTATTCACACATCAAGGCCCTTCTTCCACCCAGGTGGCAACAAAGGCACTTGCTGCCCCTTCCTCCTGCTGCCAGCATCTTTATTCAGTCAACAAAACTTGCTTTGTGTCAGCCATGTTCACCAGCTGCCTGTGTTTAAAGTCTCAACAGTGTTTGCTAAAGCCTTGAAATCTTCATCCCAAACATCTGATGTTCCTCGTGCTGTGGGGACCTTCAGAGCTGGCAGCTGGGGCAAGAGCACAGTGTGGATCTAGGGCACTTGACTGCACCACGTCCCATCCTCACTGGGGCAGCAAGAGTGAGTTTCCCAAACTAGCACCAGGTGGGGCTGGCACCCTCTCCTCCAATTCTGTTTTAGTAGTGGGTCTTGCAAAGGAGACAACCCACAGGCCAGAGAACACATGGCTACCCTTGGTGTTCTTTGAAAAGTTGCAAGACCCTAAAATATCCCTTGATTTTCTGACCCACAGCTCTCTCAGCACAGCAGTTACCAGACAGCAAATCCCTTCCTAAACCAGGCAACAAGTCCTGTTACAGTGGGGATTTCCTGACATCTCCCTGCGAGCTAGAGCTGTCTCAATACTGGCTAAGAGCAGCTGCAGCTCTGACAAAAGCCAGAGAGCGCAGAGAGAGGCACAGCCAGCGGGCAGGCACTGCCCTCTGTGGGCACCACAGCACAGCAGGCACCCGCAGGGGTTCCATCCAGCTGGATCAATGGAGATTGCTCCTCCTTGAGGAGGCTGAGGGGAGGATGCCCTGTACCCTGGAGAGAACCCTCTCCTGTGGGTGGCCAGGCCAGTGAGCCCATTTCCACAGCTCAGCAGTGGCATCCAAGGTTAACCTCAACAACCAAGCTATTAATGTTTACTACTTGCAACACTTCTCAATTCTGGAAGCATTCCCACCCACCAGACTGCCTTCCTGAAGAGCAGACAGAAGAACACATTGTTCATTTAATTTCAATTAACTGAGAGACGGAGAAAAGGCAATGGAAAATAAATCCTGTGTCTGGCTGGAATGCATCTAACAAGTTTTGCCACTCTCTGAAAAGTGGTCACTGGCCGATGACAAAGCAGCTTAGTGCACCAAAGGCTGTGGGCCATCTTGTGCACATGAAGGTCACAGATGGAAAGCTGCCAAAGGCTGTGGGCCATCTTGTGCACACCAAGGCCACAGATGGAGAGCTCAAGGAATTTTAGAAGTTGAAGCATCTCCACAACATGCCAGGGATCTTTTCTCCAAGAAACTGATAGAAGTTATATTTTAAAGACACCTTAAAATATCTGAATGCAACATATCAGGTGAACACGTCATATGGATTTATACCTAAGAGTCTGAAAAATCAGTGACTGCCAGTAAGCAGAAGATTCAAACTTGCTTCCGGTGGGTAGCAGCTGGACACGAGCCATTCCTCACCAGATAACTAGAGCCAGTAAGCAGAAGATTCAAACTTGCTTCTGGTGGGTAGCAGCTGGACACAAGCCATTCCTCACCAGATAGCTACAGTCAACATACAAACTACCATTAATCTCTGGGTGAATCAGTATTTGCAATAATGTAAGGGGTTTTGCTATTCATTTTATGTGGATGGCTTAACACAAAATATGAACAGACCTTGTAACAGATGCCTTCTCTCACAGGTAGCTTTAGACATAAGAGCATAGAATAGGTTTCCTAAGTGTTCAAGCTGGTCTGTGTCCCTCTAAGTCAGAGGAAGAAACTCGCCTCTCTATGCTCTGGAACATCTATTTTTTGCAGCTATTTCCACAAGTATCATGCTTACCTGGAGTGGTCCTTAGACTTGTCATATTGAACATGTAGATACTGTCATCAGTGCAGTTAGCAAATAGATTAGCACCAGTGGAATCCAAAATCAGGCTAGAATATCCTATAGACAAAGAGAGAAGTTCTTCATAATTAAGCAAAATTGGCAAACAGGCATCCTCAAAGAAATGCCCCGAGACAGAAATTTGGAAAGAGTCTCTATCGCATATGAGGTCGTCACTGATGGAACATTTGCTGGAGAAGGAAAGTTTCTAGAATAACATCTACATTTTCTCATGAGGATTCAGGGTAGTATTCAGAGAGGAATAGCACCTTCAGAGCAGGCAAGTGACTTATCTGATAGTTTCAAACAGATAACAGGAACAACCAATTGTAATAGCAGAGATAGAAAATAAAATAGAAATCCTCATGTTTTGGTAGGATAAGCCATCCTCTGATTTGCTAGCGATTCATGTTCAAGAAAAATCTGTCCCTGCTGGCAAATTATTTCACAATCAACTCCTTGAGGATTTCCCTTATGTTCTTGGGACTGACACTGAACATTACCACGTCAAGACAGTGGATTAGACAAGCCATCAAGAATAACTGTGTTACATCAGAGCACTGTAAGGCATTAAAGATACAGAGAAACATGAACAAATGTGCTATTGTTTTTGATAACAAACAGCTTCAAAACTTGTTTGACTCTGGATGGTGGTAATTCAAGAATTCAGTTCAAGTCTGTAGTCTTTGCAAGATACAATGCAAAGAAATAGTTCGATCTGAATTTTACTCAGTTTTACTCATCAAAATGACTAGCCAAATTCCTCATCAAGACCTCTACTGTTCCCTCATCTCCATTTCTGAAAATGCACTGCTGAAGTTCTTGCAAGTTTTTATCATTGGTGCAATGATACAGAAGTGGGGCACTTTCATGCTTCAACTTAGGAATTTGGTATAGGCAATTAAAATACCCTGCTAAGCTTGTCAGTCTGAACAAAATAACTGGCTAAAATGATGAGAGATATCACTGTCCATACACTTTGCACTTTAGCACACACTTCTCCAATCACTTACCAAGTTTGCGAGTACTGGTGCCAGGGTAGCAAAAAGACTTGCAAGGCACCGGGTCCTGACGGTAAGCAGCATAGTTCTTGCGTAAGTCCCATACTTTGATCACACTGAAACAGAAAAGCACAGGTGCCTTCAGCTTCACAATTTCTCTTGCAATGCTGATAGACCCTTCTAAGAGCACAGGAAATCAAGGCTGCTCATTACTGAGGAGTGTCCAGTGCTAAGGAGGCAACAACAGTGCAGAAACAGAGCAGAGATGTGCTGAAAACAAAACGCGTGCTCCGCTGGGTATGGATGAGCAGGCAGCACTGCCTTCTGTAACTGACACAAGATAAAACAAGAGCCTGCAAGCCAACTCTCTTCAACAGGTAAAAGGAAGTACAAGGATGCCTTCATACTTCTGACTTTTGTCAGAAGTAGTTTTAGTTTGTACTTTTAAAAATTCTTTCAATTTTTTATTCTCGCTCTACAGGAGCAAGCCTGTGTCATGAGCCATAGAAGAGTCAATCTTATGCACCTCACAAAGGCTCTGACCACGTGGAACCTGCTAAAGAATCGAGCCCCAAGGGGGTATTCGTTTGCTTGAGATCCAAGATGCTGCAATGAATCTGGCACCTAAAAGAATGCACCCTCTGTAACCCAAGGTAACATTTTCTCAAGCACACCCACACACATCCAGGCACCAACCACCCACTCACATCCTGAAAGAGCTGCCTAACAATAGCCTGTCTGTGTGTGGTCTCATAGGTCCACAAGAATAGACAGAGATATGATAAGAATCGCTCTCATTCACCCCCATAGCTAAGACACTAAAATGAGCATTTACTACATATGCATAGTTTGTCCAGTGCTGCAACCTCCAGCAAGGAAGTGAAGTGGCATTCAGCTTTGCAAGATGACAGCATGGCTCTATTGATTCTGTCTAACAATAACTCTGCCTCGTGGCCCACTGAGCGATCTTAGAACAAAAATCTCTCAATCTTTTTATGCCACTATGAAGAGCTCACAACATAGGCAGAAAAGCAGGCATCCTCCCTCCTTACCCATCAACAGCTCCTGCAGAGATAAGAGTATGCTCGTCCTGAAGCAACACCACAGTTACACTCTGCTGGAAATCCTTAAAAAGAAAAGCAAAATGAACTTTATTTTCTTTTCAGGTCAGCAAGGTCTTACTGCTTAGTTCAAGGCCAAGTGAATACTGAGAAATCCTCCTCCTAGCCAGGCAGGAGAACCTGGAAATAGCAGATGGCATTTGGGACACAACAATCCTTCAAACACTCCAAGCAGTGAAATTGCCACTGAGCAGTAAGTGTTTAGGCAGCAGTTGACATTACACCTTTTAGGTCAGAGATAGGAGAGCTGCCTTCAACACAAGGTTTAACAGATTAAATATGATCAGGTCTTACTCCAGTAAGCAGTAATTTGTCTGGTAAATTAGAGGCAGAAAAAAGGACAGAAAAAAATAAATTATGACACTTCCTATCTCCCCCCCTCATAAAAGGAATGCTGGCCACTCCTGTCCTCTCTGGAAAAAAACCAAAAGATGTATTTTCACATGGCATTTGCACAAAGATGGCTTTGATGGCACATGGGTTGTTAGACAATTAAGCAATATCTAAAATTAGCCATAGCAAGCAACCATGACACAAAAACCACCTCTGCAAAGATAAATGGAAGCATTTACCACACAAAAGCTGCATATTTCTCACTGTATTTACTTAGTAAGACTGCTATGAACAGCAACATCCTCAGAAGAGGGGTTTACATGTCATTTGTTCCCCAGATACTTACCACCAAGGGAGCAAGTCCTCTTAGGTTCTGCCTCTTCTTCTTTGGTTTGGAAGGAGTCTGCTTGTCAATCACGTTGTGTGCTCCACTGATTTGATTCACCTGCCTATAAAATCCATCTGAAAGAAATCAAAGACATCTCAATTAAGCTTCCATGGAATTTTGCTGTCACTTTAACACAACAGGCATCGGCCTGGCATTACTCCTAAATAGTGACTAAGACTAACCTTCAAAATCATTAATGTATTCTGAAAACAGAAGTTGTTTATTACATATGAAACTGGTGAGAAGAAAACAGTAAAACCAGGAACATATAATGCAAAAACTTACAGAGGTCAATGTAGCATGGACATTGAAACTAAAACTGATCTAGGCAGGCTTCCTTTGGAATCATTATCACTCGGTCTGGTTTTCAGCATGCCTCCTGGTCTGGAGCATTCAATTCATCTCATCCCAAGCACAACTGCACTCACAGGAAGGTTTCCAGTGCTTTTGCACTCTATTTCACAGTTTTCTATTTAGCCTTTTGTCTGCTACTTCTCACTTTAAGAAACTAGAGTAATGCAACTCTTCTACCTTTCCTTAAACCTTCCACTTCAACCATGTGGAGTCTCTCTTTTCCCCCACTTGACAGTTTGAAGAGCCAGGAAACCTTGGGCAGATGGAAGTGTGAGACATGTTCTGACAGTGCAGGCAAGGAAATTGCTGACAGAGACAGGAACTGGAAAAGGCATAAGGGCATGACCTGATGGGAAGGAAAAGCTCCAGCAAACAGAGAGAGCAGAATGAGCTCACCTAGCATTTACAGTAGGTGTTCCCACCGATTGCTCCCAGCTCTCACAAGCTCCTTTTCTTCTGCACTTTCTGCCTGCCATCCTACCCTGGCAGGAGTCTTTCCAGCTTTTCTTCATCCCTCCAGATAGCTCTGACCTAATCAGTCTCTTCCAACTCATCTGTTTTCATGCTGTCCTAACAGGGATGTACTCTGTACCCCCTTACCTCCTTAACAATTTACAGGGTATTATCAAGCCAGCACGTGTATTATGCTACAAATCTGAGACTGTTACAAAGTGGAAAAGGTATTACACATAGAAGAGGGACCTATTCCATCCTTTTATTGTACTGAAGCAATACACTTATCTGACAATCCTCCACTGCTTACTGAAGTGTTGCCTGTATTGTAATGAAAAGCATGAGTCCAACAAGTAAACCTGAGTAGCACTTTTACATGAGATACTGAGTTTTTTTGATATATATTTGAAACTTCATTTACCTTTCTTACTGCATCTGGTATCCCAAACCATGATGTTTCCATCTCTGCCTCCAGTACAGAAGACAGCTGAAAGAGATAACAAAGAGTGCTATTAGCTTCCAAAAGTGTTAATTTAATTAACTGAGTGCAATACAATGCCATCTGTGTACCTCTGGCTCTTCTGCCCCAACAGTTGGGATGCCAGTACTAGGAATACAAACTCAAGGTCACTGTTTTGACATGTTTTTTGGCTATTTTCCTTCTTCTTCCTATTCTTTTTTTACTACTACCCTAGAGAAACCTTCTTAGGAAAAGAACATTCACACACTCATGTATGGAAGTAGAGATCACATCTTAACTTTGCCCAAGATGAGAAATGTGAAGATGTTAGCACTGGGACACCATCAAATTCCAACAAGCTAGTTTTGATTCACTGTCCAGGTTGCTGCTCAGTTGGTCTGTGTTATTTGTACCTGCCAGTTTCCAAGGCCCTTTTTT
>NW_008666559.1:0-1716 GCF_000695815.1 Acanthisitta chloris | reverse complement strand
GGGAGGAAAAAACAGACAGCAGGGAATATCGACATCTACCTTTCTCAAATCTGGAAAAAGCAACTGACTTGAGGCTGCACTGGTGACCTTTGCATATGCCAAGAAGCTCTCCAGCTCTCACATCCCACACCTTGGCTGTCTGATCTCCAGAAGCAGTGACCTTCAGAGGGAAAAATAAAAAGCTTTAGTCATTTTCTGTACACAATTGCCCAAACATTAACAATGAAGTTAGATGGCAAAAGATTGCTTACGATCCTGTGTTCCCCTGGTACCCAGGCAAGGTCAAATACGGCATTTGAGTGAGCCTGCCATTCTAACAAGAAAACAAAAGTCAACATTAGTTCAGTGCAATGCTACACGATATTTTGCAGAGAACTAGAGGACATCAGACACTGAAATCAGAAATCTTGTCAACAGCTTTCCTTAGGCATAAAAACCAACATAGAACAATTCACCTAGTACTGCTGTTCTGAGAACACATTCAAGCTGCTGCATTGTAAAGAAGACTGAGCAAAGTATGTGAAAGGATTTAAGTACTGCACACATTTATGTTTTAATGACTTGGAATAAAGATTCTTTGTTTCCATTAAATCCCATATTTATCACATATGGAGACATATGGCTCAAAGAACAACTTCCATAGAACACTTACCTTTAAAGATGCGTTTGCTGGTGGTTTGGGTTTCAGTATCATAGAGTCTAACAAACCCTTCTTCATTTGCAACTGCCAGTACATGCTCCAAATTGGGGGCTGAAAAGAAATTGGAAAGTATTGTACTACGTAGCTAATTCATAATCATGCTCCTGCTCTTTGTGAAGGGTCACAGACACTTTAAATAGGGTACATAGCAAATATATAGCTGTGAAACAAGCAATATTTACATAGCAATTTATATGTTCAAAATACAGAAATATCAGGAAGTATTTTTTCTCAATGTGCCATTGAGAAATTACTATACATGGGCAACCAAATGGCTTCAGGAGCAGAATTTTTGAGATAATGACCTCTTCCACCAGTTGTAAGAGTTCTTTAGATATAGTTCTCTATATCTATACTATTTATCACCTACAGCCCCCAGCACTTTCCATGATCTGAGCTGAAAAAGAAGGAAGCTGCCTTGGAGAAAGGTAAAAGGTCACACCAAAACCAGAGTACTTGTAATTAAAGAGTTTTGCCCTAAAGATCCAGGAGCTTCCATGCTTACTCCACTCATCATGTGTTTATCACGGGGACATGCTGTGTGTAGCAGTCTGGTAACATCCATCCACCTCTTTGATTTCTATGTACTGTTCTTCATCCTGCTATAGCTTTTATATATTTTGAACAAAGCCCCATTTTTCAACAGAGTAGCCTCGCACTGTCACCTAGAGGTCATACCTTGAAAAAGACAAAGCTGAAAAAAGATACATTAAAATAAATGCTTTGTAGCTGCTTCTTAAAGGGATTGCTTTCCACCAGTATATCTATTACGAGCGCCATGATCCGATCTATAATCACATGTAGGTGCAAGTACACTGCTAACAGCTCAGTTTAAAAAATGAAACGCTGAAACTAAATCATGAGATGTATTTAAACAGAAACAACAAAAAAAGCTGACAGCAGTGCCCACACCCTGGACCCTAAAAGGGCCCTTCGGAAGGTGACTTTACCTGTAGAAAAGGCACAGCCGAAAGGAGGGACAGGCATTCCCATTTCCCCGTAAGACAGGTGATCAT
>NW_008666558.1:53360-63059 GCF_000695815.1 Acanthisitta chloris | reverse complement strand
TGCGGTGTCCCAGCGCATCCCTGCAAACGCCGCTTCCCCCGCGCCGACTGACCCAGCGGGGAGGACCGCGGACGGTGCATCATTGCTGCCGAGCGTTTTTGGGGAGCAAGAGGAAAAGGGAGGGAGGGCATGATTGTAAGAATCCAACGGAAAGGGGATGGGGATGGGGGAAGAGCAACATGCACACCAAAAAAACCCATTCTCAGAAGAGAAATCAAAAATAGCCACAGCAGCATTGAAAAGTTGCTCGCTTTGTGATTTACATTATAACGCTGCCGCTGCTGCCTGGCTCCTCCAGCAGTGTGCCCGAGGAACATGCAAGATGGCTATACTTTTTGTGTGCTTTCCTTTCCTGAATGTAGTTCTCTCTCTGTCTCTTCCTTCAAAGAAAAAACAAACCACCCAAACCCCACAACCGATCACACCCCACGCGCACACCCCTCCTTTGTCGAGAGGTTTCTCCTGGTGATGGTTTCAGAGTTGCAAGTGGAGATTCCTGGGGAAAGGGATGTAGGTAGAGGACCCCTGAGAGCTCTCCCCACGGGTTCTGGGCCCTCGAGTTTGGCAGCCCGGGGAGAGGAGGGAGCAGGCGCTGATGCCCAGCCGGAGGGATGCCAGGCAGTGCCCGGTGACCGCAGAACGCAGCGCGGCCGTGGAGAGAGGGAGGGAAGCGACCGCCTAATTTCCCTCGTCCCTCCCGCTGCATGAATCCAGATACTGGTAAGTGGTTGTATTTTCGGGAAGAGCACCAAAAAAAAGATTGGATGAAAGCTAACTTTTATTTACCAACAATACATGCCCTGATTAAAAAAATAACACCAAACCTTTACCCAGATTACACAGTTAAATGTGAGCCAGAAGTCGCATGGCTGTTTGCCAGACCTATGATCCATTAACCTCTTTAGCTCATTGTTGGCAGGCAACAATAGCACACGATCAAATTCTTACATTTTAAATACAAGCCATTTTCTTTTCATAGTAAACTCCCCTCTCCTATGTTGCAATTAAAAATAAGGTATCTTCAACAATAAAAGCAATAAGAAAAACAAAAATGGTTTTGGCTATTTTGTATTCATTTTATAGGTAAAAACATTGTGCTATGCTCAAGGTAATATATATTAAGGTGGGCTGCAGCATATGAAAAAGTCTCACTTTATAACAAAGGTTTTGGATAATTTTTCCTTTGCCATTGAATAATACACTATTTAGACTGTGTGCCATTCAAAGTTTTACTTTCAGTTATTTTTACAGAGAGAAACCAAGCAAAACCCAACATAATCAAAATGAGAGTATGAAAATAGGATATAGGATATATATAGGATATATATATAAGGCCTTTTAATCCAAAAACATTCTGTCTGAAGTTATATAGAAACTTACCCATAAATGTGTGTATGTGTACATGCTACAATGGGTGTATATATATAACCATTATATAAATAACATATTTTGAAATCATTAAAAAAAAGTTAGTATAGAAAAGAAGCAAAGCTAAAAACACAGCTCTCAACCCCCTGCTGAGACCTATAAAAAGTGCTACCACTCGGATAAAGAGTCATAGAATCACTGATACAGGAAGAATACAAAAGTGATACCTTGCACTTTATTCTTTACACAAGGAACTTAGTAGATAGAAATACATCCACGGAAAAAAGGAAGTACAATATTTTTGGAGTTTCTTTCTTTTTTTTTTCTTTTCTTCCATGTAGGACAGTAGTCTGTGGTCCTAACTGCCAAAATACTTGTTTTTGAAAGTCTGCATTCAGAGAAATTGAATCTGTCACTGCTAAATCAAGCTATCTGTCTGAGAGCCAAAGACAAGGGTGTGCAAAAAGGATGACTGATCCCATGAGGATCTTGGGCAAAGGTATGGGCAAAGTGATGGATATGGGGAGTAGGGCTGGTTTGGGGACAGCAGTGAATACAAGAAGCTGGTATGTTAGAGGGAAAGTTGGACCTGTAAACAAATGCCATCTCATGTGGAGGAGGCATCATGAAAGAAGACCTTAATTTTTTTTCTCATGGTCAGGCTGTGCTGTAAAACACATTAGAGAATGAAGAGTGTAAGATAACATCTATATCCTCTCAAGACCTTCACACATTGTTTCTAAATCCCCTGTTGTTTAGAAAAACTCCTCTGAGAAACACCAAATATGAGACTCTAAGATATGCTGAAAAATCTAAGTTTATAGGGCTCACCCTAACCGACTCCTCATAGTCAGCAGGCACCGTGCTCTTAGCCCGAAGAGGGAAAAGGCCCAACACTGCTGACTATTTTATTATTTTAATTTTTTTAATCAAAATAATGAAGTCTTGGTCCCATCTTCATTAAGATCAGTAACAAAATTAAGAAGTGACTGATACATTAGCAGAATGTTTTGAGTGCATGAGACTGTCTGGCTTCAAGAGCAGATGTTAGGGATGGGAAAGAGATGTAAATCTACACAGTATAGTGTGAAATTTAGGCTATATTTCCACCTGTTGTAGCAAGAGTAGTCATTAATAGCTCAAAAATGAGTATTTATGCTACTGTAGATATTATGTTAAATACTGAAACAAAGTATATTTTAGCTGGTTGTTTTTTCTCTCTGTTTGCTTTACTAAGTCCAAAGTGTTTTCTCCTTACATGAGAGCTGTCTACTGTAGCAGGGGAGTGATATAAGGTATCACACACTAGTCCATCTTTGCATATGTTGTGTAGGATAATCACACTGATATTAGCTGATTGAAAACTGTGAAGTTCCTGAGCACCCAAAATTCCCAACTTTCATGTGGTAAAAAATAGCACATATTTGGTAGCCATAATTTTAAGGAAATGCAAAGTTGAGCCCTCTGTTCTTTAATAAAGTTTTGTTTCCTTTATATCTTTTTCTACTACACAGTAGATTATCCAACAGCTTTATTGTATTCATTTTCAGCACTGTAAATTGAAGAATTATGTACCATTTACTACAAGCAGACTTTGATAATAAATTACAAGCAAAATATGTTGTTCTCTGCAAAATTAGGTAAGAATGACAAGACTGCAATGTCCAGACTTTATTGCACTTGCTATATGGCTGCATTGGTTTACAATCTCATTAACCCCTTTAAACCAAGTGAGTGTTTGACACTCAAGAGGGCTTTCTAAGAAAGTCAAAATGATTGGTACAGCATGGCTACTCTTCCTTACATAACATTACAGAACCAAGATGTTAGCTTGAAATGGTAGTGCTTTGACAAAATATGAAATTTGGTTTGCAAGCCAATATCTGACCAGTAAAAATCATGTGGTTTCATCACACATAGTTGCATGGATTCATTTGTTAAAGGGTATTGTAATTAATGGTAATAGGAATATATCCTGCCCACATTTTCAGCTTAAAACTCAAGTTTCACTAATAGTCCTTGAAATTATACTAGAGTGGCACTTTATTTGTTAAACATGTGGTCTGTCATAAACATATGCTTTATGTCATTATATCCCAATTTTTCAAACTTGCATTCTATTCCATGTAAAGTGTCTTATACCCCAACATTTTTGAAACCTATGGCAGGGTGACTTATTTTTTGGAAAAAAAATTTGTGCTTTTCAAGAACTTTGTGAAAAGTTAAGGTGTTTAAGGATCTTACAGGACTATGTAAACTCATGTCTTGCAATAATAGATATAATTTTTAAGAAATCTAACTAGTATACATCTATTAGATTGGAACTTGCCTTCATAACACACTAGAAACATGCTTCACTGAATCAGTAAATACTATATGTTTGAGCTGTCTGCATATTATTGACTTTTCTGGTTTCTGCAAAGCATTACATCAGAAGTCCCTTCCCCCCATTGTTTTCATACCAGAAAAATCAATTCAAATCTTAGATATACAAAGCAACAAAGGTAATCTAACCTTGATATATTTCAGAATTTATATCGCCTCTTTCTTTATTTTGTTGAAGCTCCTAACCTTGATATATTTCAGAATTTATACTACCTCTTTCTTTATTTTGTTGAAGCTTTGCTTTTCAGGCTTATCTTCAGCACCTGAGAGTTTTGACAACTCTTTATAAATATATAGGGAAACATACTAAACAATAATAGGCTGAGAGACAGGTCATTTAAAATCATGGTGGAATGTGACTAGCATGTTAAAGAGAGACTTTCTTTTTGGGAAAAAAAATATTTCAAAGGTACTAGGCTTAGAATCAAATTCTGCCTTCAAATGTCCATGCATGATTCCCTTTAGGAAAAAAGAAGATTATATGCAAAAATGTAACATTAATTTTAATGGAAGATCAATGGATATGTGCAGAGTTATTTGGTCATTGAGCACCCACATTAGTCACCATTTTTTGAGGCTTATGGTGGTTTTGCTACACTTTTCAGTTTCAAAGTAACATACAAGGCCTATTGACTCTTCTTTTTCATTCAGGTAAGTATTGATAAAATAGCTGAGGTTTGTATATAGGACGAATAACCAGCAGCTATTTTACTGTCCCTTCCACATTTCTTCACGATTCTGCTGTTGTTTTACAGTGCTTTTAGCTTCTTATAAGTTTGCTAAACTTCAGTAATTCACCCTGAAATTCTGTATGCCGAAGTTCTGTCTTAGGCTGCATGCTTTTAGTATATCCAAGAAAAATGGCTCAGCTAGACCTGAGAATGAGATTGAGGGACACTATTTTGTTTTATTTCATACTAATATATTCCTTGTAAGACTTATTTTTTTAAGAACTATAGCACCTTCAGGTAATGGAGAATATACTTATAAGTTGGCAGGGTGCTAAGTATTAAGTTAGTTGAGGATGACTTTGTATCTCCATGAAAACTAATTTACATTTTTTGAGTTCATGAATATTTGGACATTCAGTTCACACATGCTAAATAGCAGTTTGTTAAGAGTTATCCAACTAAATGTGCATGCTTAGCTGTTCTCCAGCCAGGTACATTCAGAAGTGGCCTGTATTTGTCTCTCTCAAGTTTGTTGCTCCTAAGCAGGAAGATCTGTCTTTCCTCTGCTTTCAATTTTGTATAGAGCCAAAGCTGCACCGAGAAGTAGGCTGGTTCAGTTGACTGCTGGAATGCAAGAAGTCTTCCCTAGATTTCTTGGGACTGCAGAGCTGGCAAAGGTGAAGCGCCAGGGATTTCAATGGTAAAAAGTATGGGAGAAAGATCTGTGACCTGGGAGGAACTGGGAAGGAAGAGACTGAACTCAGATGACTAACTGCTAGGTGCAGCAAAGGAGCATGGGAAGAGACAACAGATCTGTCTTTGTGGCAGTCAGATGGGAAAATTGTGTGAGAAGTTTATAATTTTGGATATGCTGATAAGGAAAAGGAAGAAATCAAAATACTGAAGACCATAGCTGGCTAAGTGAAAAGTCAGGTGGACACAAGCCAGTGAAGATGTGAAGATGAGAATGAAGTCCCAGAAGTGGAGGAGAGAGTGAGAGAACTGGAAAAAGACACAAAAGCAGAAAAAGAAACAGAAAAGTCTGTAATACTAGAGCATACTGCCATGCAGATCTTGGAAATGAACCAATCATCCCAAACCTCAGCATTTCACTGCTATCAATAAATACATGTGAAGTCTGTTGGCAAAGTGTGCTTCTCACTCTCTTCTCGTGCTGCTCTATGCAAGGGTTGATCACCTGTTACCATTGTCAAGCCTGACAGTAGCTCTGCTGGCAGAAATATACCCTGCAGGCCTAATTTCCTGATCTCAATGGTGAATCTTGTTGGTATCAGGCCACTTTTTGAAAGACTTGTATTTATTCTTCTTTGAAGAATAGAAAAGACATGGAAAATGGAAAGGAAAAGAAATAGAAAGAAGGTGGAAAATGAAGGGGAAGCAGGGGACCCTTTAATTCTTATTACAATAGTGCTGCTGTGACATATTAGGCAACATTAGAACTAAAGTTGTTTTTACTAACTCTATTCAACTTCTTCCCTATTTGTGCATATGCATTATAACACTATTTAAAATTACAAAATCATGCACAATTTTTCTTCCATTAACATAGGACATGACTGCTTAATGACTAATCAGGTGTATGATGCTTTGTTTTATTTTCATTGGTCTTTGGGCAGATCAGACACTTTTAACAAATTTATTCAAACTCTACTGAGAAAAAAATATTAATTGCATTTTCAGAGGATTTTCACAGAAACCAGTCAATATGGCATCTGCATACCTCACAAAAGAACATTAATTTACTTTCACAGTGCTTCCATCATTCCCATTGTAGAGATGAGAAGTGAGACATAACCAATTAAAGCATGAGTATCCACCACTTTTGAGTGCAAATGTAAATTATCTAGGAGTTTGCATTTTACTTTTTGAAAGGCTATTGTGTGCTCACTTTACCTGAGAGGTGAGCACCTCTACAAATGAGACCCAGGCTTTTAAGTAGAGCATCTAAAACAAAAATACTTGTAACTTGTGAGAAGTATGTGAACAGTTCATTTTCAGTGGATTTTCCAGTTTGCCACTAGAATTTCCCAGGAATGCAAAGGGATAATATCTCATGCTTCATGTTACTATTTGAATAATTAAGAATGCAACATTAATTGAAAGACATACTGAAACTTCATTTGCTGTATATATAATAATAATCAAGGCAGCGAGAACAGTGAGATGACAGCATTGTCATAAAACTCATCTCATTTTATCCCCAGAGATGATGATGATGATAAGTCCTGCAGAAACAGGAGATATTTTCACAATCTGTGTACAAGCTACACTGGAACCCACCCATGCTTTAGACTTAGGCCATAACTGAGTGTTAGTTTTTAGAGCATAGTGAAACGCTAAATCCCAGAATAATCTACTACTTGAAAGTTTGCTGAATGTTTATTTTTGAGCCAAACGGGAAAAGTTTGTCTACTGTCTAGAAGTGCTTGTAAAGTTTCCAGCATTGAAATTGACAGGCCACTTCACTTTCACTGTTGTCATCTCATTTTTTTGAGCACTTAAGATATTGCACTTATAGGAAGAGAAAGGATACAAGCAGAGCTAGAGGAGAGGGAAATTGCTTGGAATTGTGGGGGGCTGGAAGCATTTGCTTCTCTCTCCACATTTTCTAACAACAGCAATGCCAGGATAACCTTTCCTGTTTTCTGATTTGGAACAAGCATGTTATTGTCCACAACATAAAACTTCTTTTGATAAATTATGTCTTCAGGCAATTTCAATGGGACATAAAATGTGACAGCTATTTTCATATTCATTTTACAAGGAACCTGAAGACAAAACCCTTTTATCTTAACAAGGACTGACTGATATACAATAGAGAGGCTCCTTTTTCTTTGCTAAAACCCACAGGTGGGAACTTCTATTTTGTGAGGTTTTGTAAAAATCACCAAGTGACTATTTCCTGTGAATTGATATCTTGTTGGCTAAGATCTTTTTGGCCAGGAATTGCCTTGTTAGACCAAGATAAACAACTAGATTAATCTGTAATCCAAAATTAGGTTAGTTAAGGATGGGTCTTGTGGAAAATAAAACTAAGAACGCTGGATTTTTCACCATGTCTGTAACCATCAGCAGTTTTCTATGTTTACCTGTTCTGTTGAAGCCCTACTGTAGACTGCTACTCAGAGCTTTGACTGGGCCAGTTGCTTACTTGAATCCACAGACCTCGTTCACAGTGGAGAGATGATTCAGAGCTGGGCCCTCTGTCCTTTTCTACAGAATTCAGAAATTCATCATGCACATCTTGGCACTTTCTCCTTGCTGATGTGTTTTCCTCCTTGAACTGTGATCCACAACACGTTCTGGACAATGGAAACAGCTGAATTTCTTTAACTCAGACTCTAGGTTTTTGGAAAAAAACCCCAGTAAATATATACAAGGATGTGTTGAATAATGTATTTCAAATGCTTTCTATGACCATGACTGTTTACATTTGCTTACATATTTAGCAGATTTTTTTTGGTTACAAATGCAAACACTCATAATCACATGCATAGTAAATTTGCATTTCATGATACATGTAACTGCCAGAACTAGAGAGAGATAAGTGGCACCTTCATTGCAGGTGACATCCTAGAAAGTCTAGATGCCGTATTTAGAAGATGGTGTACAAATTAATATTAATCTCTGAGGTTCAAGTTTGGTAATCTGATTTTTGCTTTTGCGCAATTTTTCTTTAAGAGGCACACATTAAATATATGAATTCAGTGTCTATATATTCAGGTATTACAGAACCAGATATTACCCTTTTATAGTTACTTAGAAGTACTGATGCCCCCAAAATCTAGGTGGTGAGAATGGAAGAGACATGTGTCATGTATCCCATTTCCCCCTAGCTCTGGCATATGTCCAATAATCCCGTTCATGTTGGGATTAGATCTGCCAAGACGTCTTTGAAAGGCTTTCTTCCTATGTAATATAACTGGAAAAACAGTGTAAAATTTGCTTGGTATAATGGCTAGAAGCCTTTTTAATTTCCACTTCACTTCCTATGTAATATAACTGGAAAAACACTGTAAGATTTGCTTGATATAATGGCTAGAAGCCTTTTTCATTTCCACTTCTGTATGTTTATGTCCATCTAGAATCTTCTCTGTTTCAGTATTATGATTTAATGAGCTCTTTCTTTTATTTATCCACTGACATAATTGTGGCACCCAATCACCTCACTCTCTGCTTAATTTTCAGTTTCTGTTTGCTTCAGTATTATGATTTAATGAGCTCTTTTATTTATCCACTGACATATTTGTGGCACCCAATCACCTCACTCTGCTTAATTTTCAGTTTCTGTTTGGAACTTTTCTGCTGCATCATACTGTCAGGTCATTCAGTCAGAGACTGACTATCACATACCATTTCTGCAAAACATTTTCATCTGATAAGCCTCCAACATACCAGAGAACTTTTTATTATTAGCTCCATGTGCATGGCCTTGCATTTCAATCTACTCTTATTTCTGTTCATCCACATCTTGTGGTATTCATTTCTGACATCTGTCCTACCTTCCACATGCATGGTGTCAGCAAATTTTATCATTATGGATCTAAACCTGTGCCAGGTGGAAAACAATAAAGCAGATCAGTTCCAAGATTGTATTCTGAGGAACCTGACTAGGAACAACCTTGAGGCTACTAGCTGAAACACTTGGGTGCTGCTACCCCTACAAACGCATTTTTGCAGATTTTACAATTTCTGTATTAATTGAAATCCTTTTTCCAGATATATTAATAGCATATCAAGTGCTACTATATCAAATATAACAATCCAAGGATTTAATAGAAAAATCCACTACATTGTCCAGGAGAAAAATGTCAAAGAAAAATATGGATAAGGAAAAAAATCGCATAATAGTTTTCTTGGAGAGAAGAGACAGTTGTCACGCTGTTTTTATTGCAATGAGAAAGTTTTTTCAGCTGTTTTATAAAACCCCAAACAAACAAACCAACCAACATTTCTGTGGCTGCTTAGAGATTCAGGCAAAACAAAACTTACCATTTTGATGCTAGAATAGATAAACACTAAGTGATGTGTGGGGATTCTTTGAAATCAAGGTGATTCTTTCTAGTTTTCTGTCTGTGGATGACTGTAGCTTTCTCAAAAACTTACCTTTTGAGCTGAACTTTTCAATGAGTTAGGTGAACCCAAGTCATTTCACTAAACTCCCAGGGTGATTCTCTCACTGATTTCAGTGGAATCAAATCAATTAGCAGTAATAAGTAAGATACTCTTTGAAAAAGTGACCAAAAAGTGACCA
>NW_008666558.1:52636-53303 GCF_000695815.1 Acanthisitta chloris | reverse complement strand
GAAAGAATTAATTTCCCCAGGCATTTAACAAAAAGATTAATTAACATTTTTTTTTTTGTTTTGAAGAGCTCTAAAGCAGTGGTGACACAAATTAGAAAAGAAAAGGTAGAAAAAGAGACATAGAATTAGGTCCAAGACTAGGTCTACAAATGCAAAAATATCATAAATACACTCTGAAGTCCAGTAAGCAGGTTTACTATGGTGGGCAGTGATTATACAATGTTCTCATAAGATCTTTTTACCAATTAATTCTGCATCTCAAAGCACACTTTTCATATAATATAGGGTATGTGTTGTTTCCTACCCATTTCCATTACATTTTCCATCACCATAATTCATATATCTATATTTCTTTTGTGACTGTTCATATATATAGTATAGAGTTTGAAATGGATTATTAAAACATTCATGTACATTGTATAATTTCTTTTGTACACAGTTGCATGAACTGCAAGCATTACCAAACCTTGTGGTTTTTTTCCACAGCCAAAGCTCTTTTGTAGCTTTATATTTCCCACAGTGAAACAAATGTTCCCATATTCAGCCTAAATAAGCTTTTTAGCAGGCATAGGTTTTACTTATTCTTGTCAGAGCAAAATTAGATATTAATCCAATGCCAAACAGAGTTTACAAGAAAGTAATTCAGACACCAGATTGCAAAGTGCTT
>NW_008666558.1:43934-52581 GCF_000695815.1 Acanthisitta chloris | reverse complement strand
AGATTAGTCTCTTAACACTCCGAAGGGGAAGAGCTATAGAATGCACAATGGAAATATGGAGAATATTTCTTCCCTGTTAATTTATTATGGTGAGTTGACATAATGAAGGATGACAAATAGGTCTTTTTTTTTTCATCCACACAGTGCTTCCCATTAAAATGTGAATGTTTTCTGTATGAGCATCAAGAGTAACACATTTAATTACACAAAAACCATGCGTCATATGTTGAGAATGTAATATAGAGCATAACAGAAAATGTACTGTGTAGTGCTGAATAAAGTGTTAAAGGGGCCTACACTTTAGAGACAAGCCTCTGAGATGTCTGAACTCATTGAAAAAGCAATTTTTCTTTCTTCTGAAAGTTGGAAAAATTATATAGAGATTTTGTTTTAAGTCTTCTTCTGTTCCATAGGATTGAACTTGTTGCTGTCATTACAAATTAGAGATTGGTATGCTGAAATATCCACACTTAATATTTAACAATAATATGCTCTGTGTAATCACAGAATCATAGAATCATTAAGGTTGAAGGAGACCTCTAAGATCATTGAATTCAACCATTAACCTGCCACTCTGCTGTTACCCCTAAACCATATCCTCCAGTGCCAGATCCAGACACCTCTTAAACACTTTCAGGGATGGTGACTTCACCACTCAATGTCCTTTTTAGAGTGAGGGGCCCAAAACTGAACACAGTACTCGAGGTATAGCCTCACCAATGTTGAGGGGGATGATTACTTCCCTAGTCCTGCTGGCAACACTGTTCTTGATACCGGCCAAGATGCTGTTGGCCTTCTTGGCCTCCTGTGCACACTGTTGGCTCATATTGAGCCACTCCCAAATCCCAGTCTGATGAACAACTCTTGAGCCGTTCCTCACCCAGCCTGTAGCACTGCTTGGGATTATAGTGTCCCAAGTGCAGGACCAGCATGTTACCATATTGAACCTCATGCAGTTGTCCTCAGCCCACTGATAAAGATGGTCCAGGACTCTCTGTAGAGCTTTCCTACCCTCAGGCAGAATAACACTCCCAACCAACTTAGTGTTGTCTGCAAATTTACAGAGGGTACACTCAACTCCCGAGTCCAGATCATCAATAAAGATGTTAAACAGGACCAGCTCCAATACTGAGCCCTGGGGAACACCACTAGTGACTGGCTGCCAATTGGACTTAGTCCATTCACCACAACTATTTGGGCTCAGCCATCCAGGCAGCTTTTTGCCCATTGAAGAGTCTACCCATCCAAGCCACATGCAGTCAGTTTTTCTAGAAGTATGCTGTGGGAGACAGTGTCCAATGCCTTGCTGAAGTCCAGATAGACCACATCCACAGCCTTCCCTTCATCCACTTAGCAGGTCATTTTGTCACAGAAGGATATCATGTTGGTCAAGCAAGACCTTCCTTTCATGAATCCATGTTGGTTGGTCTTGATCCCCTTGTTGCCCTGCATGTGCTGTGTGATAGCACTCAGTGTGATCTCCTCCATGACTTGGCTTGGAACTGAGGTTAGACTTACAGTCCTGTCATTCCCGAGGTCCTCCATACCACCCTTCTTATAGATGGGTGTCACCTTTGCTAACTTCCAGTCAGCCAGAACTTCTCCAGTTATTCAGGACTGCTGGTAGATGATTGCAAGTGGTTGAGTGAGTTCTGTTGTCAGTTCCCTCATTACCCTGGGATGAATCTCATCAAGGCCCGTGGACTTGTGACAGTCCAATTGGCAAAACAAGTAATTAACCATCTCCTCCTGGATTATGGAGGCTTCACTTATTTCCCCATCACCAGCTTACAGCTCTAGGAGCTGCGTATCCTGGGGACAACCAGTCTTGACATTAAAGACAGAGGCAAAGAAGGCACAGAGTACCTCAGCCTTATCTTCATCTCCTGTCACTACACTAGATATATATATATGCACGATATATATGTACATATAAACATATATATTTAATATATAGATACATATATATTGAATATGTACTATGTATACACACTATATACAATATAATAGTACATAATGTTACTTTGTTGGTAATATATGTAGATTGCTCATTGTTCTCAATATGCATATAGAATATTCACACATGAATAAGCACATAGTAAAATATATCAATTCAAATCTATTATGAATTTGATGGACATGATTTTAATCTTGTTTATTTTAATTCTTTGTCTAGAAGCTTACTATGCAATTTCATAATTTACTATGTAACTTGTTGTAAAGAAAACTGATAGTCATTAGCATTGCTCTTTCAGGAAAAAAACACTCGATAAAAAGATTTGTATTAATAAATTATAGCAAAAATCATTTTTTTCATGTTAGAAGCAGCTACAGATATTTTATATCTTTTATTGGCAAGTCTAACAGAAACAGTGTCAAAATACAGGCAAGATTTCAATAGTTAAAACATGGTTAGTAGTGTTAAATATAGCATTTTCTTATTTGATTTTGTTGAGCATGATGCAATTTTTATCGTGCCTACATCCAAGAGCAAGTGAAAATTACCATACATAATGCAACAAAGCTAAATGTCTATGAACTTTGAAATAAATGCAGTATAACAAAAGAACCCCAGCAAATAAATGTGCCCATTTGTAGTTTGTATGCTTCTGCATGACAATATTTCCATATGTCTCCATTTTTGTGTTTGCTTTTCTTTATATGTCAGGTACTAAGAAAACAAAATCGGTGGTTTAGTTTTCTTCTTCACCTGAGCAAAGGTTTTTGTAAAAGATAATGGGACTTCAAAAAATATACCTACTTGTGGGTTAGTGAGCTAAGTGAAGAGCCGCTGAGTCTAATACCATCTTAAGCCAATTTTTTGTAGAAAGAAATTTTGGTAGGATGTATGGAGCATTACTAATATATTGGTTTTACTAGAGAATTTTTGCCCTAGATTCAGGAGTTTTTACTGTTTCTAGCTATTTCTAGCTATTTCTTATGTTTTGCTTCACTGACTAGGGAGAGCAGCTGTATTGCAGTGACAGCATCACAAACATAAGAACACAACTTTCATTGCTGCCTTAATCTAAACAGATGTGTTCACAGGTCTTGCTAACAGCCTGATTTGTATCTGAATGCATTTTTCTTTTCCATTCTGTTCCTTCCCTCTGCTTTGTCTTGTTTAGATTAAAGCATCTCATAATTGTAATGTTTATAGGGCACTACTACTTTGCAAACTAGTTAGCTTAAATGAAACTGAAGCTAACATGACAGCGCTTGCAAACCAAGTGTCATTGAAAAACTTTTTTTTCACTCCTTGCATGCACAAGATTACACATAGTTTAGAGAACTGCCTGGGTGCCTGTCTTCCAAGTACACAAATACCTGAAGTGTTTTCTTTTATAGAATAAAATTACCTTTTCTCAAAGAATCAAGCTGTTAGAAAGCTTTACCATCCGTCAAGATCCACTGGCACAGAAGTTTATCAGTGTGGAAGGTTTGGCCACACAAAAATAAGCTAACCTAATAGGTTTAAAGCCTCTGTTTTCTTTCAGCAGCTATTTCTCTTTCTTTGCAGAAAGCAACCTTTTTCTATTTTACTGTTCAGGGCCTTTTATTTAAAGTGCTTTGTCATGCGTGTCTGCTGTAAGAACTCTGTTTTGAGTGCTGACCCTTTGTAGTTCATAAGTCTTTTGGATTTATGTTATAATTTTATTTGAAGTCATCACACAAATTGATATATTTTGGCTTAATGCAATTTAATAATACAAATCCTTTAGATCACTAGTTCTTATTCACTTCTTTTGTATGTCCACATCATCTTTTAGTGCCTACATTTAATGATTTTCACTGGATCTTAGTATATTAAGTGAATGTACTACTACATAATGGGCATGAGCCTATCTGAGTGGCTTTAGCAATCTCTCTCTAACATGCAAGGATCAGATTCAGGCCATGAAACCACAAACAACATTTGAGGTCAGGCCAGTGTTTGAAAATTAGAAAAATGGGAGTTACAAACCCAAGGGGAATGGGGTAACCCAGACTACCTACTCGTGTGGAGCCACAGAGCCAGGGAAGTGAGTGCCAAGGGAAATAGTTGGCTGAGAATGACTGTAAATGAAGTCTGCTCGTTTAAAAGGGTTGCCAATGGCACCTCATGAGCAGGATGCTCTTCACCGAATGAAAGATCCCTGTTGTTATGAGAGGGTTGCGTGTGTTGCCCAATGCTCGTGAGTCTGAGGGGTAATCCTGCCAGCAGGACAAGGGGATGAGATCAAACCCTTGAACTGCCAGACATGAGGATGGTTATACAGCTTGAGAAGGCACTGTTCAGCTGAGAAAGGCCATCAGAGAGCACCTGAGAGAGAATTTCTGCATTTATGATACATAAAACACAAGGGTAATTTTGTCCCCATCGTTTCTTGACAAGTTAACAACTAATCTTGACTAGTTTATTCTGTGCAGTTAGAACATCACTGATACTCTTGAACACACAGCAGCTAACTAACACCATGTATCAATAAACCCACATAGCTGCTGCTAGATCAGACAAATTAGAGAGTTTTCTCTCGTAGCCTGAATTAAGAGTGGCAATGTTCTCTGTAAAATTTTGAGAGTGCTTACTTTTCCCCTAAATGATAATATTTCTTCATGACTGTTAGAAATGGCCAATCTATTATGTTTATTTTATGTCACATAGTGTCCTTTTATGTGTCTCTCAGTTTGCACCTGTTCATTCCTTTAATATTTAGTGCCATCATATGAAAGTATTATAGTAGCACAACAAACTGGGCAGAAAGCAAGCTTTTGAAACATAGTGACAAGCACAATAAATACTTATTTTTCATATTACAGTATGTATGTCTTCTTGAAATAATTATATACAGTTTTCACCAAGGATGTGTTATGCTGCTGAAATAAGTCCACTAGTGCTTATTGTAAATGATATTTTTGTGGCTTGTTTCCTTATGCTTTTGTCATCCTGCACTTGATTTATAAAGAGATTCATGGAAAGTCATAATTATTTTAAGAAGGCAGCAGGGAAAGTGTTCTTTCAACATGTCTATAAATCTTTACTTATGCTCTACAGAGAAATCTTGCTCTCCATGTCTGCTTTAAAAGTGTAAGAGGAGTATATCATAATGCCTTGAGTTGTCAGAGATTCAAGAATCTTTATAATATGAGATCAAAAGTGGAGACAATTTCATTGTAATAGTCCTGGCAACAAAGAAAAAAGGATATCAATTCAGCTGGCACACTGACATGATAACAGGGATATGTTCTTTCATAGAGTTAAAATACATGTGGGATTGGAATATGTGTGGTGTATGTGTTTATCTGTGTCTAGACACATATATATATACACATATGTATGTATAACTAGGAAGCTATTAAATCTGAGATGTAGAAAAGGAGATTAGTACTGAAAACAAGGACTATTTTTGGATAGTATTTCTGGAGAAATGCAGAATACAAAAATTCCCTCCTCTGAATGGTAAATAGCTGCTTTTCACAAGAAGCAAACAGTTTGTCCTGATGAAATCCACAGCAGATAGAATGTGGACTATTGCTTTCCATTCTCCTAAACAAACATTTTAAAAAGACTGTTTTCTTTTTTTACTGTTCTGCAAGGAACTTTCTTTGTAAGAGTCACACCTTACAATGAAATCAGAGAAAAGGTGCAGTTCTGGTAGTTACATATAGACACAGATTTCTTGTGAAGGTCATGGAATCTTTTTCATGGAAATTTGGAAGGGTGTGTAGAGAAATATTTGTCGTGAATTTTTTAGGTGCAGCTAATTCTGCTTTGGGGAGCAGTTAAGCTAAATGTTTCCATTATGGTCCTTCCCCTTTATTAAAGAAAAGCTGCCTTTAAAATCATGCTGGCAAGCAAAAGCACCTGAAAGCTATTTCGTCATAAACACTATGTTTTAAGAGCAACACAATATTTACTGCCTCTGTTTATGTAAAGCCACTTTATGGCTGTTTTTAAAGAATTAGTTGTTCAAGAATAGATGTCTCAAGGACCTGCCTACTGTTTTAGTGGCTGCTCTGCAAGACAGTTGCACTGCTCAGTAAACTGCAATATGAATGTGTATTATGCAATCATAGAATGTGTAGGGATGGAAGGGACCTTAAGGACCATCTAGTTCCAAGCCCCTTGTCGTGGGGAGGGATGACATTCACTAGATCAGATTGCTCAGGGCTTCATCCAACCTGGCCTTGAACACTTCCAGGGATGGGTCATCCCATACTTCTCTGGGCAGTCAGTTCCAGTGCCTCACAGCCCTCACAGGAAAGAATTTCTTCCTAATATCTAACCTAAACCTGCCCTCTTTCAGTTTAAAACCATTGCCCCTTGTCCTGTCACTATTGGCCTGTATAAAAAACCCTCTCTCCCTTCTTTTTATAAGGTACTGGAAGGCAGCAACAAGGTGTCCCCAGAGCCTTCTCTTCACCAAGCTGAGCAATCCCAGCTCTCTCAGACTGTCTTCATAGCAGAGGTGCTCCATCCCTCTGACCATCTTCATGGCTCTCCTCTGGACCCACTCTAGCAGGTCCATGTCTTTATTGTGCTGAAGACTCCAGACCTGCAGGTGGGGTCCCTTGAGGGCAGAGTAGAGGGGAGAATCACCTTCCTCCATCTACTGGTCACTCCTCTTTTGATGCAACCCAGGGTGTGGTTGGCACACATTGTTGGCTCATGTCCACCTTTTTACCTGCAAGAATGAAATAAGAAGAATTTGAGATATTTAATTTGTTGGATTCTGATGTATACACATTTCATTTTCATACATTATTTTTAAACACAGGAGATCTAAACAATAAAAAAAAATCAACAGAAATCTGTGAAAGATAAAAATTAAGACAGTCAGAATAAAAACAGCTGGAGTGCCAATATATTTTTTATGAGTTCCAGTCTACAGTTTTAAGACATGCAAAAAAATTGCATATGTGTTAGTGGTTATGTAAAGACAGCTTAATCCTTTGTTATAGCCTATATTTAAAGTATAGCTCTCTCACTTTTCCTTTTTTTTCTTCATCAGCAGTGTGACTATGAAAAAATAAATTCTGTCACACTCTTGTCTCATCTTTTTTTGATTTATAAGTATGAAAAGCATATGTAGCATAAGTATATATCCTTCCTGAGTGAAAATTTTGCAATAAAATCTGTTCTATTTACACTGGGGTAAAATTTAGGAGTGTTCTTTAATGTCAGTCTTTCATAATGGTACTGCAACTAAAAAAATAAACCACCAATTTGCATATAGAAGATTTATTCTGCAGATTAAATCACTATTTTCGTTACCTGAATAAAATACAAGCAAATAATAAATTTGCTGAAGCATGGTATACTTAATTTGACATTTTAGGAAAATTTGTAATCTTGTGGTTATTACAATATTATATATTTAGAATATTCAATATTGCAGCATGAAATTTTCCTCTTTGTAAACTGAATAATAGCCTTCCTTTACAAAAGATCCACATCCCAAAATTTATTTTTATAGCAAATTTTTTTGTAAAAGAATATTATTAATGATTCCCTGGTGCCAGGTATAAATATGCTGTTTATAGTTTATGTATAGTTAAATCAGGAAAATACTAAATGACTATAAAAATATTAAGAATGTATCTAAAGTTATTGAGTGATAAGAGTTACTTTTGCTATTTTTCCTCATCTAATTTTCAGAAGCTTTCAAAAATCTCAGTAGAAAAAGAAGCAGCTGTTACAGTCCTTCATAGCTGTGCAGCTTTCTTTCATCAAAGCACAAAAGAATTCTATCATATAGAATACCTTTGCCAAATTAATACCTAACTCAATGTAGTGGGTTGGTCCTGGCTGTGTGTCAGACACCCACAAAAGCTGCTGTACAACTCCTCTCCACAAATGGACAGGGGAGAGAAAATATAACAAAAGGTTCATGAGTTGAGAGAAAGACCAGGAGAGATCACTCATTGAATACCATCATGGGCAAAACAGACTCAACTTGGGGAAATGAAGTGAATTTGTTACTCGCAAAATCAGAGTAAGATGAGAAGTAAAATAAATCTTGAACACACCTTCCCCCCACCCCTGCATGCTTCCCAGGCTCTACCTCCTCTCCCCCAGCAGTGCAGGGAGACAGGGATTGGGGGTTATGGTCAGTTCATCACACGTTGCTTTTCCCACTGCTCCAAGGAGAGGAGTCCTTCCCCTGCTCCAGCATGGGCTTCCCACTGAGTCACAGCCTTCATTCAGACATCCACCTGATCTGCATGTGTCACAGGCTGCAGGTGGATCTCTGCACCCTGTTAATCTCCATGGGCTACAGGGGGACAGCTGCCTCACCATGGTCTTCACCATAGGCTGCAGAGGATCCTCAGCTCCAGCACCTGGAGTATCTCCTCTCTATCCTCCACTGACCTTGGCATAGTTGTTCCTCTCACAAATTCTCACTCCTCTCTTCTCTGGCCACAATTACCTCTGTGCAATAACATTTTTCCTTCTTAAATAAGTTATTACAGAGGTGTTACATCTCTGATTGGCTTGGCCTTGGCACTGCAGTGGGTCCCTCCCGGAGCTGACTGGCATCAGCTCCTCCAGACCAGGCAAATTTTCTAGCAGCTTCTCACAGAAGCCACCCCTGTAGCCCCCCCCACTACTGAAACCTGGCCATCCAGATACTGCTGAGACAAGGAATTTGTCTCCAAAGACACT
>NW_008666558.1:40944-43901 GCF_000695815.1 Acanthisitta chloris | reverse complement strand
AAGAAAAAAGCACTTGACATCAGAGCAGAGCAGAAACTTGTTTTGTGAGGGCCCTTTTTATGTAATAGGGTTTGTTAAATGATATTATTAATAGTTTTTGTCTCCACTAAAGTATAAGTAGAGGCTAGAGGGATTAGAATTTTTAAGATCTAGTCAAACACATGATTGCCATAAACTTGGAAGACCAAAGCTACTCCTTACTTGCCTAAATTGTATTCCTAGTCCTGTAATCCCCCTGCTATTATAGCCAATGACTTAGTCAGACCTGGTCACTTCTGAGATTATGAAAATGTCCTGAAGTGTTAAGTAATGATGGTTGGCATTAGAAATATTCTATATATTTCTGGTTGTTTTGCCATATTCCTTAAAAAAAGATCATCCTGTCCTTGATTGTCTCACTCAAAACATTTCTTATGTCAAATTTACGTAGGTTGAGACATAAAGTTTTCTTTTTTCTCTAGATGCCAGCCTCACATAGAACACAGGAAATTGGATACCTCATAGATCTAAGTCTGTGTATTTGTCCCAAATATTAAAAATGAAATAGCAGCTTTATATCAGTCTTAGCCCTGCTGAAGACAACAGGTAGAGTCAAATTTATCCACCTGAAGGTTATGATGTAGTTGCCACTCAGGTCAGGACACAGCCCTTCTCATATTCCAGATAGATGTGCCAAAGAAGTATCGTTTCATTATGGTCCAAAATCATTACTGAAACAGATCACTTGTAAAAGTTAACAGGAATTGCATTTGTCTAAGAACTATATACATGACAAATGTGTAAGACTAAGATATTTCCATCTGCTCTCAATTCTAAGTATTCAGCTTCCAAAAAAAACCCAATCAAACTTTGCAATATATTTTCCTTAATATCTCTCTAAGTGATGTTTTTCTTATTTAAAAAAGCACAACCTGATTATATTTTGTATGTGTGGGTAGTTGAATGCATAAACAGAAGAGAAACCCTTGTATTCAACCGTAACAGGCTTTCAAAGCAAATTTAAAGAAACAAACATCATATGTCATTTTTTTTTTTTCAAGTGACATGCCAAGTTGTTCAAGTTTGGCTTTTCATTCCTCTGGTGGTAAGATAGCTGCTGAGTTCACTAGCTCTCCCTTATAGGTGATTTAGGAAAGATCACAGTTTAGTGCATTCAAAATGGAATCGACAACCAGTTCAGAGAGAGGAAGAGTGGGTTTCTAATACGAAAAATTGTCTGCTTCCTCGAATTTTACCAGTCATGTCATGTTACATTAGACAGAGTAATAGAACATTAGCTGTGTAATGAGACATGACTGCTAAAATGTAAAGGAGAACACAGTTTCAGATTGGCTAGTCCTGTTGAAAGTGATAGCTTGCATCTAATCTGCAATGCTTGTAGATATTATGCAAACCAGCTGTTTGTGGATTCCAGATCATTTGGAAATTGGAAGAAATGTCAGATATGTTATCAGCTGCTCAAAATATTTCTGTATCTTACTCTTGGTTTCTAGATAAAAGGAGCTTTTTGAAACACACAATTATAAGTTATTTTCATGTAATGCTTGACAGTTTTCTTAGATCCTTTGGGCCAGACCTTCAATTCAACTGTAAGGGAGTTTGTTTTACTGAAGTCAGCAGAGTTTCTGACATTTGAACAGGTTAAAATCTACTCTGTTTTAGAGGTGCAGTGGCATAAACTTTCATAGTACTTAATAATGTAGCAGTTAATAATGTTGGTTCAAAATTATTTTTACATAGTTATGTGATGATGTTTCATTGCAACTGGAGTATTTCATAGAAAGTCTTCATAGAAATTTTAGCATTAAAGAGGAGGATACAGATTTTAATCTTAGATTATTTTGAGTAAAAAACTGAGTAAAGATCTGACTCTTGAACTTCAAGGTGTGAGGCATGCTCTCTAACTACTGAATGGACTATTATTCTAAGGCATGCTAGATGTTCTCCTCTGTGCCATGACAGATAAAAGATTTTCTTTCTTTTCCCTCTCAACCACTAGAAAATAAGTTACAAATTTCAGACTCCTGTTGGTTTTTGTGTACTATAACTCTGTTTCAACCTTATCACACAGCAAATCAAAACAGCTGTTTCAAAATCTGAACATTTATAATATTTTTTGCCATACTATTGCTTGTCACAGCAATACACTGCAAAAAGAAACCCTTAGAACTTGATTACATCCATAAGCTGCATTTTTTATCTGGAAAGGGAGAACAAAATGGTTGGCATATCATAATGGACCCTTAAGAACTAGGCACTAGGTTTGTGTTTTGACTGTGTTGATTAACACTGACATGGTAAATGATGAAAACAACCTCAGCAGTGGGAATATGAGATTAATTTTCTCAGAAGAAAGAACATTAAAAAATGGAAGGATTACATATATGGAAACATACATCTAGAGAAAATAAAGAGATAAAAGCTTCTGATGCTATCAAATCAATCAGTTCATCACGTCCCTTACATCTAATATTTAGAAAAGTGATTCTACTTTCAAGTACTCCAGTTTATTCAGAGTGCTGCCATTTTTTTAAGATATGCATGCTGGGAAAACCTAGCTTCCTCTGAAAACACTAGGAATAGTCAATCTCATAAACAGCAACTCAGAACAGGAAAAATAAAAACACGGAAAAAGAGATTGATTTTTGCAATGCTGATTGAAGATGAACATTTAGAAGGAAAATGGAACAGACGGAGTCTATGAACTATTATGTATGTAGGTTTTATGAAAGTTTCTTATTTATTATTACTGTGCAATTACAGTCTTATATATCTATACCAACCATAATTTAGCATCAGTGTAGATGAATTGCCAATACTTGGATTTGTCTGAGCAGAAAATGCCAAATTGCTGAGCTGAATTATATTATCAAGGAATGTACAAATTTTTGGCTGTTCTGTCTTTATTTGCATCTTGGGAATCACATTGCTAAATTTTCACATAGTATCATGAAAGA
>NW_008666558.1:11330-40927 GCF_000695815.1 Acanthisitta chloris | reverse complement strand
TACATATACTTTGTATCTAAATTGAAGTTGTCTCTACTTACATTTTTAATAGCACTGAAATCCTCTGGGTTCCTATTAGATGGAATCTAAGCACAAAATTCTCTCATCTGCTCTTCTGTACAGATCTTTGAAGGGTAAAGAAATCTCTTTTATACTTGCAGTTGTGGTTACAGACTGATATGCTCATGTCTTTACATTGCCAAAATGACAAAGTTTTATACAGGCAATTGCAATCACAATCAAGCCAGCAAAATTGAGAGGAGAAACTAATGCATGGCTTTTTCAGGTCCTGGTTTACACATCTGAATATACAGGCCTCTTAGAATTTGTATTCATAGAATTAATCCATTTTGTGAGAGAGCTTTGCATTGATCTAAGTAGAAGTCTTGCACTGGAAACAGATCTGGTAGGACTAACGATCAAACTGCGTTTACAACATAGGTAATGTAGTTGTAAAGAGAATTTTATTGTAAAAATATATCTCCAAAAGACTGCATGCCTGGCCTTAGTAGCAGCAAGACAATTTGTTTACAACTTCTCAATATAGACTTCATCATGGAAGGCATTTAAATACACAGAAGCAGAACTTTGGAACTGTGTTGACAAGACAGCTTATCAAAGCCAAGAAGGAAACCCATTACAGAATCTGTAATGACTTACGATGCTAACCAGAAATTGGCTAGCTATAATGTCTAGACTAAGAGAGAGACAACTGTAATTTATAAAATAGAAAGAGGAAGAAGGAAAAAGAAGTGGTTTGTGAAAAAAATGAGTAAGAATCATGAAGTTATTAAGTTGTGTAATTGCAGTGTCTCTTTTCCATCTAAAATGTCATGATGATGATGATGATGACTATTATTATTTACACAGGTAGATGCACACACACATATTTTAGTTGCAGGGAATTCCATTGTAGGCTTACTAATGAAATAAGAAGTGATTTTTGTGGGAGTGTAACATCTTACAAATCACTTGCAATATAGGCATACCGAGTCTTTCTCACTGCAGGCAATAAAATAAAACAAAAAAAAAAATCTAGGCTACATAATTGAAGTTCCTCTTCATTATTCTGACATTAGCTAGCCTCAGGCTTTAGAATCTGCTCAATTGTAATGAATCGTTAAGATTTCAGTTGGACCAAGGAGAAGATAACACCTCATTGTACTTTGTTATTTGCAAGATTTTAGCAAAATAACATCTGCTATCTTAGATTGTGGATGATTTAATTTTTAAACACTTGCTCCCAACCTTTAATTTTCTGCAAAACAACCTCATAAATTATTAATTCATCTATATTTCCTCAAGGCGAACTAGACTTAAGGTCCTTCATAAATATTTAAGAATTCTATCGCAAAATAAACAAAAACTTCCACTTAACTTTTAATTGCAAGTCCCAAAAATGAAGAACAGAATCACCAGTAGCAGTAAAGACAAAGATTTCAGGCTGAAGAACATTTTTGTAAAAGGATCCAGCCTTTTTAACTTGTAGAAATTTAATGTGATTTTGCACCAAGTTTGGAAAACATGCATTTCATTAGCAGCAAACATCAGATAAAAAGGGCCAGTGTTCAAATATAATCCAGTCTTGACTTGAAAATCTACTTAGTGGTTCCCAAGAGCATGAAGTGCAGCATGCATGTACACCTATCTATATGCTTTCTCCAGGAATACATCTGTTGGTATCCATACACTGCTCTCCAGGCCCAAATCTGAGTTACTGTTTATTTCTGGCATTAGATCTGAGAAGTGAAGGTGGTATCAAGCTTCAGGGCTGGCCTAATGCTTCCAACTCCTCCCCTTTACCCAAAGGAATTGTGCTATGGATCACTGCATTTGCTATGCCTCACCCCCTCGCCAGAACAGTCCCCACCTTCTGGAAAAAACCGCTCTCTGAACCCTTTGGTGTGGTGCAGAGACCACCAGCAAAATTAAGATCTGCGTCCTGTGAATGCAACAAATTTAATTATACATACATATATTTTATATACATACATATATACATATATGTATATATGTATATATTGCTAAAAGTGTGCTTTTCCATAAAATCTGTAGGGATGTTTCTCCATATTTTACATGAGAAAAATACTATAGAACCATATTTCAATGTTTTCATGTTTCAGTGTTTGTAAAAATATTTATTTGTTCAATTTATATATTTAGGCATAAAAGTCATCATTAGAACTTTTTTTTCACCCCTGAGGCAAAATAATTTTGAAGGATCAGGTCATATCTCACTTCATTTAATATATAATTTTATGGAGACAGTAGCTAAGCAAAAGTTTCAGTCATTATTCCAAAGGAAGGAAAAGAAAAAGAATCTGCCATAAAATGCAAAAATAAAGGGTCGGCATTCTCAGGTTTCCTCTAGAAATATAATATAATTATTCCCCTAAAAAGTGAAACTGGATAAAAACTCCAAACATGTAAAAGTGGGGAACTCTAAATACTCTGGATAATGTGGAAAAGCTTCAGCTGTAAACATTTTTGCCATTTGCTTTCTCTTCTAGTCTCACGCAGAGCATTTTGGCTTTTGTTCCTCACAGATATGGACTCATCAGTTCTGACTGTGCTATCCTCCTTTCCAGTTCTGTCCAGAACTAATTCCAAGGAAGTACACAAAATACAGGGATGTGAGAGTGGAGTAAGAGACATTTAAAAGAGGCTCATGAAAGTATTCCACCTGCCTTGCCATATGGATATTGATTTCTCTCCCTCAGGCTGAATATAATTGCCTGCTCTAATTTAGCATTGATCTACCCACCCAAGTTTCTTAAAGCACTTCACAGGCATCAATTAAATTGTTCCTAATACCACCTTTGTGAAGCAGGATAGCTATAATTATTCACACTTAGAAGATGGTGAGGGGTGAAAAGTGATTCGTCCTGAGCTATGCAGTGAATCGAGGCAGGATAAAGGCATGAGACAATTATACCCTGCCATGTGCCTGTTATCAGATCACTCGGAGTTTTTCTCAAGGCAAAATATTTGCTCATCTAATGATTTGGGATTCCAGTGAAACATACCTGGTTAGATAATGAATGTACTCCGACTGCTGCTGATCATATCAGATGTGCCTAGTGCCTTGACTTCTCTTCTTTCTGGGATTTTTCCACTGTGTTATTTTTTGTCTTTTTTTTTTCTATCCACTCTACTTAAAATGTAAGAGTCTTCTATTTCTTATGGGTCAGCTCTTGGCATTTGAATGTTGGGTTTTTTTTCCCTGATAAGAACTTTTATGAATTATTACATGCAAGAAATAACACCTCTTGCTGCTGCGGATGACAAACATGGTTTTGCTGCTCTGCTTTTTAGTGTCATTTTATTTAGTAGTTCAAGAGAATTCAGCTGGGGTGCTGCTGAGGAGAAACAAGTACAAAATACACATCCAAGGGTTCATAAAAATTAAAAATTATGGCATATTTATTATGAAAGCCCAATGCTAAAGCAACACTTGGGTTAGATAATGCTTTTGTTCAGATAGTAGCAGTAAACCAAAGTTAGACTGGATATCAGATTTAATTTAGACAGCTTCCCTATGCAATATATGACTTGTAGTCAATGAAGAGAAAAACACAAACAAACCCCTCTACCTAGAACATTATTACAAGGCTTGTAACCTGCACAAGGGCAAACATTTACAGATATGTTCAAATGTAAGGTGGACGTGACCTTTAAACTTCTGATTCAAGCTTTATCTGAGAGAAAATCATATTGATATTGGAAAGCTGTACAATATGTACAAACTTTAATTATCAGCTAGACTACACTACCCAATGCTTACACAGAGAAACCACAGGAATGTCAATAACTCACTACTTATTATTTGACCTCATTTTGCTACACTGCTTGACTTGAACAATATAAGTCTTTGCATTTTTGGCCAAGAATTTCCTACTTCAAAGAATCCCCTCTGGGTGGCACTTAGGGCCCTAGGTTAGCTTTCGACATGTTCATAGTATGATCCAAGTTGCTTTAGGCTTCACTGTTAGCATTCTAGGAAATTAGGAACACAGAATACGAACTCCTTAGGCTGTTTCTTCTGAAGAATGCATTTTTCAGCATAGGACATACAGGAGATGATAATGAATTTACTCTTACATCCCAATGAAGTAGTGACGGAAATTAGGCAGTGTTTCTTTGCTCTGCCCCTTAAAATTATGCAACATATGATAAAAAAAGGTGTGCTTTTTATTTTGTTTTAGGTTCTTTTTCTGTGTGGTTTTGTTTGGTTTGGTTTCAAATAGGACCTAGCCACATAGTCATCTTCCAATAGACTTACAATAGTTTGAGAAAATGTTTGTTCCTGTCTGAGACCGTCTCATGAAGGTAATGACTTACAAAAGATCAAAGACTTGCAGGCCAAAAGTTTTACTTTCTCTGCTATATTCATGAATGTATAGTCTGTGTGTGTGTGTTAGCTATATAATGATATATTCTGCCATAGGAAGTTTGGACTCTCTAACCCTTCTAGCAGTGGGCCTTGGGACAAACTGTCCCACTTCCCAACCATTAGTCTACATGTACAGCCTGACAAAACTGCATTGTGACAGAAATACCATTATTTTTATACACCTACTCATTTTACAGCACAGGGAGTCATGTCTGACACTGAACAGAGAAAATATAAGATTATCACAATCTGTCAGTATTTACTGTATTTTAAGATCTCCTGGAAACACATCTGAGTCCCAAGCTGCAAAATTACTATGAAGCTCCAGCATGAAGCACTTAGCTAAGCAGTTTCTAGGAGTGGGTGCTGCTTCTTCAAGGCTCCAGCACCACTCCAAAAGAGAAGAAAGCCTTTCCATTACATGCTGTGACACTTTGCCTGTGTTAACACTGTCTTTTCCATTCTCTAGGCATATGGAGTTAGTGTTGACCTTACACTAATATTGCTGTCTCACCTACCCTGAAACCTATGGAGCAGGTAGCCTCTAAAGTAAGTGGAGTAGAAGAGTGAATATTGCACATGAATTTGTAATTTTTTTCCCCCTCAAGTAAGTGTAAGGTTTGGGGATATATATTCTCAGTGCTCAAATAGCACATTTTGTTTATATGCTATTTAAAAAGGGCTCTGTGCCTGCAAGTGCAATTAAATGAGAAATGGAGATAATTGCTATTGTTAATTTTCCATTTGAAGAATGAAATGGGAACTTATATATGTATATCTATCCATAAACACAAAGGGAAGAGCAAGTAACTGAAATGCAGCAAGTATTTTGTGAAAATAGCAGTAAAGAATCCTCAGTTTTATGGTGTTGTCCAGGAGTTAAGGCAGATAATAGCTTTCTCTGATAAAAGTTCCCCAGTCAAAGAAAAGCATTTAACAGCAGCAATACCTGAAGCCCATACTGTGCAACTTTAAGCATCACCTCAGCTGTGGAACAGTCGGACATATTCATAGGGGCTTTTTGATAACCCCAGGACATAATGTGTGCTCTGATCATTTACAAGAAACAGGAATGCTTTTCATATGCATGACCTACCATGCATTTTAACTGAGAAAGGCAAGGTACTTATCAAGATAACACTGACAGGTGGCAGAGCAACTTGAACAGTACAAGATAGAAATTCTCAGCCAGAGGGTGGCAAGAGAAAATGAAATAATGCTGACTAGTGTAAGCTGATATGTATCCTGTTACAGCATCCTGATTGTGTGAAATAGGACATTGGGAGAGACCTGGATTGATAATGCTGATAATTCTTATTTTCCCCCCACTGGAGTTCCTTTTACACTTTGCTTTGCACAGCAACATTCAGGATAACTTTCAGATGAAACAACTGAGAATAACAAGTCTTTTCCTTGTCTACTTGCAAAAGAACAATGACTAGACCTTGAATCATGTGGCCCCAACTAATCTGTTTAAATGAAGACAGGTATTTTTCAGGCATCCTGAGTCATGGTTCTCTTTTATATAATTTTCTCTTTGTCACATTTTGTTTTACCTTCTCCATGAACTGAATAAGTTAAAAATAACTCAAGAATGAATGATGCATTATCTTTAGTTTGCTAGCTGTTAAGTTTAAAATAAGTGCCCAGTCTTAAATGTTTTCACCTCTAGACAAAATAAGAACCCCAGTTAGAATTAGATCTGAGTTTTTAATAAGATCTCAGGGGTTTGTTTTGGAGATTTGTTTTGGAGAGAAAGCAAGTATCAATGGATATAAAGACACCACTTTTCTTAAATTTTGTCTTCTTCTGTCTTACTACTGTATAATGAAAGTGTTTCACTAAGATTGCTTGCAAACATCACCAGCACATTTTAAATGCTTTGGACTATTTTTCTAAAGCAAAACAGTCAGAAACTCATTGCCAATGACAACCCTTTTGAAAGTTATTTCAGATTTACAGTTTTTTGGTTTTGGCATGAGTTGCAGCAGCCCATAGCCACCTGAGAAAATAGGTAAATTTGGCCTTGAACATATTCTTATGTATGTCGGTACTATGCCAATATCAGTGGTGACAAAATAGTAGAGGTCAAACCTAAAGTGGCTTTGAACTTCTTTCGACTTCATACACACACGTGCACATGCACACGTGAATTATAAATACACAGACATCTCTTGACAGATATATATGATTGCTATCTTTAATCACCTCTCAACAAACTAAAATTGTTTAAAAAATGCTTCTGTATTATCTGATAATATATGGGGTTTGCTGCAGTTTGTATTAAGCATGAGTTAATCTCTCACAAAACAATGTTTTACCAAGTCTCAAGGTTGGCTGTAGGACACACCATTTTAGCTAATATCACACAGGAGATCAGTTATTTCCCATTGTGATTCCCAATTGGCATCTTGCAGTGAGCTTGTTTACTACTCTGCAGCAGAATGGATTGTCTGTCGTTAAGTACAAAGAGCTGCATAAAAATAGTGTTAAGTCTCTGGTTTAAGCAGACAAATTCTAGGGAAGTCTAAATTAGAGATAAAGTATCAGAACAGCACTTGTTTTTTTGCAGTAGAATTATCTCAGAATGGGAAAGGAAGACAGCACAGGCAATAGTTTTTGTCTAGCCATTACCACGACAGTCTTTCACTTGGATTCAGAAAAATAAGAGCTTTTACAAGGTCCTTATTTTTCCTTTTCAGATTTGAACAAAACAATGTAAGTGGGCCAGTGCTTGAAGGACAGCTTTTGATACAACTGTAATTTGAAATGATGCAATTGGAGGAGGAATAGTATTTCTAATGGACTTGTTGACTTAGCATCCAGGCAGTGCATTTATAATACTGGCAAGATGAAAAAATCAGTTCTTCAGGAGAATAGCAGACCTTCTTGACTTGAGGGGTATTGGATTAACCAGTTTAAGAGGCACTGGCAATCCACAAGTAGTATAAAAAATCTGGTGTAATGAAACCTGTGCTTTCCCTGTGTCAACTGAATCCTTAAAGATAGGCAGTGAGAAAACTAACATTTAGACATAAAATAGAAAGCAAGAAAAACAAACAGGAAAAAGAATCACATATTCTGGTTGCTGAGATAAGAATTCATGCATGAGTGACAGAGGAAAAAGTGCTCTTTGAGAAGGGTGACCATAGAGCAGAAAGCATCGAAGGAAGGTGGGAATGTCTGTGAAACAAAATAGGGAAAAAAATCTCAAAAAGGGCTAATTAAGAAAGAGAACAAAGAAAGGTAGTGTTTGTTTGATAAAATGCACATCTAGGAGAAGAATTAAAAAAATAAAATTTTATTTCAAGGCAATATTATGCATTTTGGTACACCTATGAAGAAAGAACAAAAAATGAAGAATAAATACCAGACAATTCAGGTCTCTCCAAACTCTTGGACTCACAGCAGGACTAGACTAAGAAAAGCATCCCTACCCCTCCAGCTACATCCCCCCCCAGTATTCTTTCCAGGCATACAGAAACCTGTGCTAGTTAGAAGGCAATCTCCTGAGCAGCCTGCATAAGGGAAGGAATAGTCTTTGTACAATTATCCAATAGAAAAAAAAATAAATAAAAAGGAGTACCTTATTATAAACTCAAGCACACATGGAGGAAAGAAGAAAGATATGTAGAAGTGACATTTCTGCCAGTAGCTATTCTAGGCTCAGATTAAATCATCTAGCATAGACCACTTAGTTGTTTAGACTTTGTGTATGGACACTAGACAAAACAAATATCACCTCCAGGCCACTAGTGTTCTAATAGATTTGTGGAAATGTCTTTCTCTCATAGGCAACTATGGTGCTAAAATAGACATAATTGTCAATGTAAGGTGAAGAGATTTGAGTCTATTCTCTAAATTTAGCTAATTGTCCTTGCTATGTGCCACTATGCTTATTCAGTACCTCAGTAATAGTAAACCTTTTTCTGTGCAGTGACTCCTTTCAATAAAAATCTGTCCCTGTGAAGCTGCACAACTTCTGCACAGGCTCTGCATGGAGTAGTTGCTATTTTTCAACAAGGAAGTGGGTTGCAGCTAAAGAGAACAAAGTTTGGTTTCTATTTTCAAAGCCTGAGGCTCGTCTGCAGTCAAAGCCAAACTCTCGCTGCTTGAGTTGTGCAGTGTTTAAATAAAAGTAATCTCAGTGTTAAATTCAAGCTCTCCATGCTATAGCAATGAAAATAACATACTGTGCCTGGGAAGTGCCAGTAGGGATGGAGCTGTGCTGCTGGAAGCAGGTGTGTGCATACAAATGGCAAGCAGGGAGAGAGGATCCCTCAGCACTGGACGTTTTGTGGCTCCTGGAGATTGTGTGGCTCAGCAGTTCAATCTTTGTTGTGGGTGGCTGGAGAAACCCACCTCCTTCTGTACAGAGATCCCAAGAGACCACTAAGAGAATTTTTCTTCATATTTTCTGGATAATTTTGCATAGGAAGCCTTGAGGCAGAAATAAACTGCTGTCACTGAACTAATATGACCTAATTTCACATTCATTTATGAACAGGTATTGAATATTGCTCTTATTGACATGAATAAACCCATGTAAATAAGATGTTAAGTACTTGCAGAGCACAGCTGTACAGGTCTGTCAAAATATAAGTAAAGTAATTACAAGTACACCCCTAAAAGAGTGCACTTATCATTAAAAAAAAACAACAACCAAACCACAAAAAACCAATCTCTGTGTCAAGGCTCCGAGGGCACCAGTAGTGATTAGTGGTTCTGACCTGCCTCACCTGGGATTCTCACTCTCACTGTACCCATGGGCCAGGGTACCTCGTTTCAGCTCTGCCTGCAGTTACTGCTGAGCTGAGTTTGGAGGTATCTGTGCCTTGTCCCTAGCTGATATTGGCTGAATTTCCTGGGCTGACTTGGCCTTGGACCTGACTTGTCATCTCACATTCATCTCATTGCCACCAGATTGTTGACAGGATCCACTGCTGTGACAGCCCTGCTTGCCTGCTTGAGTTGTTCAGGGTGATTCCTGTTGATGAGGACATGGTCTGTCCTGGAATTCCCTCTCAGCTCCCACTTGTCCTCCCTTGCAGAGCAGCTCCTGCTGTTCCCTGACACCCCCACTCTGTGAAAGCTCTTTATTGATACAAACGGTGTACAAGGTAGGTAATTCATAAGGATGAATGTATGGATGCTTTCTTACTATAAGAGAAATGTAGAAACAAAACTCTGTTCTGAAGCACTGTAATTGCTGAAGAAAATAGTAGTTGTTGACAGTGCTCATGATTTACCTGCACTTCTATTTTGAAACATGCTTCTGTGCAGCACCATGGGATTTATCATAAAATTTATCTAAGGTGTTCCATTAAAAATATTTTAAAAATTTTATTTGCCACTTTAAAATGTTGTAGGTTCATGATTCTCTTTATTCTTAATAAAGAAGTAAACACTAAGCAAGACAATATTTTTGCTCATAGATATCTACTTTTTGAAGAATGATTAGGAATATCAAACTAAATTTTTTTGGATCCCTTTTCTGCTCAAACAGGAGAAAAAGGATTATTTTGGCTTTCTAGTCCTTGCATGTCACTTTTCTTCAGGCACCAATCAAATTGAAAATCCAAACATTTTTAGAAGTAAATGGCACTGTCCATAATCTTGCACTAGATCTTGTCACAGAAGAGGGAGGGTTTGTCAGCATGTGGTTATAGGTGCTTGATTCTGAAGGCCAGTCTTAGTGCCAGGTAGTCTCAACTTTCACATGTATTACTGAGTCCTTTACAGCAGAGGAAGGCTGCTGTAGTGTAGCAGTGTGTCCTATGAGATGCTCATGGAAGAAGTTATGCCTGAAGATCAGTGAAAGCTCAGATGTGTTTAACTTTATTGATCTTCTGATGTGAGGATTCTTCAGGTTTGCCAAGTATTTGAAGTAGAAGCCTGGCCTGAGTATCTACTGCCTCTAAATGATTCCCTTGCCACCATTTCTTAAGACTCTGCTTAGACTTACAGACACCTGGAGAGTCATGTATTTGGCTTTTAAACATCAGAGGGGAGAACAAGGACATCAATATACCTGGTTTCATGGTACAGATAATGCAGATGGAATTCATCTAACCCTTATGACTGATATTTATACAACCTTTAAAAGGGTTTTCAGTATCTGTTGTTTAATCATCTTCCTGATAAAGTAGGAAATGTGTATTTTGTTTTTAAGCTAGCAGCAGTGATGAAGTCAGAATAATAGGAAGAAAAAGCAAAGAAGATGGAGATGTGTTTGAAGCAAACTCTTGGACTATAATGTGTGTGCTTTGAGGTCAGATTTATTCATTACAATGTCATTAACCTCTTGGAACTATAATTGCATCATTAGTAACACCTAGTTCCTCATTGGAGGGACAAGAACAGTGCTATCTTAATTTCAGATCTTTGAGGATTAATGTTGTGATGGGAAAAATAATATGATAACATTCTTACTTCTCAGTATTGTCTTGTAATCTTTGACTTTTAGCATTGTAATGTCACTATTTCTGTTCCTCTTTAAACATTTATTGTCTCATTCTGGTGTGGAAACACTCTCCCAATATTTCTTTTAAGATGTTTCTAGCTGTTTTATAATTTTACTTAACATGCACAGAGAACATTCTTCAAATCACTGATTCTGCATCCCAAAATAAAGACAGGGATCCTTACACTTAAGGTTGGGCTTATAAGGGCTTAATTTAGAAGTTCAAAGTTTTGGTGCACTGAAATATATATCATTACAGCTCTTATATGCAACATCTGCTTACATTCTATAATGTCATCCTATTGTAAGTGAACATTTAATCCTAACTCATTATGCCTCTCCAAGCAAGCTGCAACTCTGAAACCTAGGAAGGAGATTTGCTTCTGTTCACAGAGATTGATGCAATCTGTAATTAGAACCCCATACTCTTCCCAGCTGCTGTTGCTGGCACAGTTGCATTTGAGAATGATGTAATATATCTTCTACTGCAGCACTTCCTACTCTTTTCAGTCAAATGTACAAGCTTGCTAGCTTGGAACTCACCCATGCCAGTCACTAGCCCTTATTTTCTTTTTAACTTTGTGCAGAGTTAAAAGAAGCTAGAAATAGATTCTAGTGTCATGCTAGCACCCAGTGCTGGAGTTTGCTATTAAATGAAGGAGAGGGACAGCTGAAGATCAGCAGAAAATGCCCAAAATCCATAGCAATAGCCTAAGTTAGAATCATATTTACATAGGTCTAAATTATACATCTGAAACAGAATTATGTAACTATTATTACAGAATGAGGGGCTGAAATCCTAGAAAGCAACACCTCCAAGAGGTGGTTCTAGCAGACAAGAAACTGTCCTGTGTAGTGGGATAGTAAAAGGACAAAATAAAGTTTAGATTTATAGATAAGGAAACAGTGATTCATTTTTAGGATACATTTAGGTAATTCTATATCTGAATGAGACTGTTAGCTGCATACTGCACTTTTACTCCACTTTCTATATCTATGTTAAAAACTGTGGAAGAAAAAGAGCAAGATAATTTATATCTACAGACATATGATTTTATACTAGAGAAACTAGTTCAAGGTATCTTTGAATTAACTAGAATTAGCTCAAGGGTTAGACAGAGAAAGATGTTATGCTTGTTAAAGGAGAGACTGAGAAATTACATATTTACATGAACAAGTTTCTGAGGAAAGTAGTGAATGGTAAAACCTAAAATTTATCAACAATAAGAAGGACAACAGCCAATTTCTAGAAACATAAATTGAGCAAATTCCAATGCTTGAAAATCATAAATTTGCAAATGTCATTTTCTGACAGATTTTAATCTCTGAATCAACACATATATTGAAGTGACCAGTCCTTCAACTGCTAAGGTCTTCAAATCAAGGTTGGATGCCTTTTCAAAAGATATGCTTTAGCCAAAACAGGTTAGTGAACACACTGGAAAGCTAATTGGATTAAATATAATATGAAGGCATTCAGAGTAAAAGACTTAATGATTCCTTTTAGCCATAAAAGTCTGTGAAGCCAACTAAAATACTCCTGTTGACCTCAGTAGATTTTTTTTAAAGATAATGAAGAGCATTAGCCTTCTTAGGCCACACACCAATTATTTAATTACTTCCCATTCTCAGTAAACTTTCCAGAAGAACCACATTCTAGCAGGATTAAACCCATCTATTTTTTAGTGAAGAGATAAGAGGCTTCACACAGAGGAATACAAGAGATATTGAACTGTACATACACAAGTAAATTACAGCATCTGGTATCAAATCAATGGAAAATCTCGAGTATACTTAGGTAGAAATGACCTGATGGCCTTCAAGTTAGTTATGCAGAAAGTTAGAAGCCTAAATTCTACTGGAAAAAAAAGGAGAGATTGTTGTTCAGAATCTGTTAGCTAAACAGAGTGATTGAATTCAATTGCCAGTCCAGCATTTCTGGTTCAAACCTGTTTTGAAATCAGCCCTGCATGATGGCACATCTGTGAGGGAGGTATAATAATTTGCCCATCAAAGAGCTGATAAAGCAAAACCTTGAATATTTTCCTTGTTAGCTGACATGAGGAACATGAGTTAATGAAATAGGTTTTGAGATTGTTTCAGTAAATGACTTATAAAATAGGTTTCCTCCCTTCTCCAATGTGGAAAATTGAAACAGAAGTAAGATTCTGTATTTGCCTGAGAGTTGGGTTTCTCTTTTTTTACTAGAGCCCATATCTGCATATAGATGTTTCCCTTATTGTTATTGCAGAATATAGACCTGGAAACAATACATGAGCCAGTAGTCATAATGACAATTTAGAAAACAAGAGGACAGAATGAGCTTCAAATTCCTCTTCTTTTCCTTTTTCATCTCTCCTAAAACACTCTTGTATGATGTTGCATTAAGGAGCATAAATTGGATGGACTCTGTTCCCTGTTACATCCATATAGGCCCCTTGCCATCTGTGAGATGGTCCACATGGGTATCACAGAATTTATTTCCACATATCTTGCAATTAATATCAAGTGATTCTTTAAACATGTAGTTCAAACTCTGTGGGGAATTCTATAACAAGATTTTAGTTTCCTGACAGCACTTCAAACTAAAAGAGTTTCAAATATGCAGTAAAAAGGGAAAATAGTTGCTGTGGGATAAACTTAAGGGTCATTTTTTAAAAGGACGCATTCAGATACAAGAGTAATGCTCTGCTCTGAGCTAAGGGACCTATTCTCCAGTCTGTGAGCCTGTATTTCCCGATAATGTTGATCAGAGTTATGTATGCATACTGAGTGAAGGCTAGACCCTTAATTGTCCTAATGATATTCTTAGGAATGAAGTGGTTTTGTGTTAGTTTTTTTGGGTTTTGTTGTGTTGTGTTGTTGGATTTTTTTTCTTTTAAAAGCCTAAGTGTTTCTTCCATTCTTGCTGGATTTAGACAAATGCACAAAAAGGAAGGACAAAGATGCCCCATGGGACTTTCATTTACTGAAAAGATTGTTGACTGCTAGAATCAAATATCAGGAATACAACCCTCATTCTTACTATGAATTAACAGAATTTAATGGAAATATAAAAGCAATTGTGCTTCCCTTATAATCACATAGTAAACTTCTGTTGAAATCTGAAGCAAGTGAAGACAAAAGTTTTATTACATGAATAATGCTGTGATTTAATTTCTTAAATAAATGGTATAATTCAAAAATTCCTGCAACAACTTAAAGAAAAGGATCTAACTGAAAACAAAACTATGCTATAGTTTACAGCACATTCTTTATAATGACCTGGGAGCAACCTGAATAAGGACATACCACGGCCTTTTTCCTCTTACTGGTCCTGATGTATGGAAGGTGTTTTCCCTATAGAAAAAAAACACAACCATAAACATCTACCATACTATCACGCTGAACATCCTATATGCATTGCTAATGGCAGGAAATACTGAAGTCAGAGCAGGTATGTGTACATGGAGCAGTTACATCCTGGGATCCTGTCTAGGTCTGTATGCAGGCAAGGAATGAAAGGACTCTGAAGAAGGGGTTGGTTTCTGACTAAGGGACATTCCCAGAAGCTGCTTCCTAGAAAATAAATGGAAGGTACACAGAATATCTATTGTGAATTGCATACATAGCAGGACTGATTTACTATGATGTTATTTCTGTTTTATAGTATACAAAACAAGTGAATCTCTGCATCTATCTCAGGAGTTCTTTGTTTTCTTTCAGTCAACAGAAGACAGATTGCATGATGCTGTCTTTATCTATATAATATACAGAACATCATCCTCCTCCTTTACAGTTTATTTAAAATCATTTAAAGTTTGTTTAAAAACTTGTTGAACCAGGTGCTCAGGTCATCCAGGTTTGTGAATGGTCAATGCAATAGAGAAACCTCTGTGTTTGACCTGACAGCTGTGTCACTCTTGTTAATTTTCTGAGTCAAGTTGTACAATTACTAAAGTAAATGTAACTATAGTATATGTGTTACTCAAACCCACCACCATACAGGATGTAGTGCATGTATGCAGAGCAGTTAGGGTGGTCTTGTCACCTCATTTTTTCTCATGTTCTTAAGCCAGAGGGGAAAATCATAACCAAGATTTATTGGAACAGCTATTGTTTAATAAGTTGTTGTTGTTAAAAGAATCTAGCTGTTGTTACAATACCAGATAGCTGTTCTCACAGTACATTTCACAGTTAGCTGTTTGCACATTCCTCACACAGTTCACAGTCACTCATAATTACCCAGTGGGAGCCACAGTAAGGAGGCCAACTGAGAAGCCTATTCAGAATCAGTCATCAGTCACACTAATGCACCAGTGGCCTCTAGGTACAAGTACAGAAAGTCCCCTAAGAGGTGGTGAACATGTAATCCTGTTGTCTTTGCCCAGAGCAGCCACCACATTCTTTCATGTGGTTTGTCATCACACAACCTGTTGTACACGTGTGCATTGGCCTTGCACAAACTTTGCCAGCTCTTGGTGTCCCAAGTTTATCTGGCCTCAGATTCATCAGACTCCAGAGCTTATCTCTGTCACCTGAAACATAACATGCCCACCCCCTTCCTCCCTTCCTCCTTTTAGATTGCTGGGAAATGAATCATATTATTGTGGGATTCTTTTTCTCCTTGAGGAAATTCTATTTTTATTTCTACTAGGAGTTATTTGTATTATGTCACTTCAGAATTTTTATTTTTCAGAAATTCCAATATAGCAGGTGTATATGGAGTTAAAGTAATGTGACCTGCTAATGTGCAAGTATTGATTTGTCACTATTAAAATTTTTCAAATAGTTCGTTAGCGTTTTCTGCACTCAGGAATCAGGGCAAAGTTTTTTTGACTAGGGAACTATGAATGTCTCATGCTTCCCTCTTCTGCAAATTACTGAACACTACTTTTCTGTTTATAAATGTGAGAGAAAACTGAAACAGTCAAAAAAATTACACAACTAAAAAAGGCCCATTGTTCTGAATCGTAAATCTGCCAAAAAGGTAAATTGCAGGTCTGAAAATGAATTTATTAAAAGAAGATGGAAGACCTGTTTTTTTCAAACCTTCCAATAGAGGCACTAAATCAAATCCCAAATCTTCAGTAGCAGATATTAGACGTCAAGCTTACAGCTCCCACATTTATCTCTCCATGCTCTGCGTGTAGCTCGGTTCACTGCTGGAAAGAACAGGGCTGCTATAATTAAGATGCAAAAACACTCCCTCTGTGTTCTTCCTCATGCTATCTATATCATTAGTCCTTGAAACCTAGGACTCTGAGACAAACATCATGTGAGGAAAAATAATATTTATTAAGGCAAAAGCTGTTGACAATTTACCACTTATTCAGGAAATCAGAGCATTATGTTTTCAGAGTTTCTCAAAAAAATCTTTATCAAATTATTCTTCTTTAAAAAATAATTTTAAGTGATTCATCATTTTTTTCTGATAGCTCTAATAGCATCCTTTTGAAAATGTTCTCTTTTTAGATTCAAACACAAAGCTCACTACTTTTTGTTAGATACTGCTGTGGATATTTCTGAAGTGTGATTAATAGGCTGTAGATTCTCTTACAAGTAAAAGGATCCAAAATGAAAAAAGATCAGAGCAAAGAGCAAAGCTGACCTAAAAAGGTACAGTTCAGGCCTAAAACTTTGATTTGGTAGGTTGCCCCTCATGCAGCTCACAAATTGTTAAAACACAATTTGGTTTCTCTTCAAAGAAAAAGAAATACTTTCCATGGAAAAGTCTTGAGACAGGATGGGGCTAGTAGTATACTGGGATGAGTCAGCAAAAATTAAAATTCCACCTGTGGTATTCTGGTAAAACCAAGCAAACAAACTGAGAAGTGTCACAGTGATGGCAGCATTGCAAATTAATGGGCAAGTGATGTTGACTCTAATACAGAATGATTACATCTGTGCAAAAGGTGTCAAAGCTTTACAGAATTACCATTAGTAGTAACTCAAAAGAGCCATTTGGGGAGAGAAACAGGAAATTTTGAGCAGCCTAAATACTGCTGCAGAATAAAAAGATATTTTATAAATAGGTTGTATCTGAATGAACAACAGGTTTGTGAAAATCCACAGGATTTGTTCTGGGTATATGCTGCAAGAATTAAAGATGGATGGCCTTTAGTTTTGTCTTACTGTTCTGTCCTGATTTTATCTCACAAATGGAGAATTTAAAATTACCTAATTTTTAGGTAGCAGACCTGAGGAGCTCCTCACCAAAAGATGTTGTGGATCAATGGTTTCAAGGGATACTAGATAAATTCTTGGAAGAAATAACCATGCGAGGCTGCTAAAGACACAATCCCTGGTTCAGGAAATGGCTTGAGCTTAAAATGTTTGAAGTCTAGGGTATTAGTAAGGAGAAAGAAATGTTACTAGTTCTTTCCCTTTGCCATCTGGTTTGACTTGTTGCTGGAAGCAGCATACATGGTTGGTGTTGTCAATGCAAGACATTCTTCAGAACATACTTTTGCTACAGCAAAAAATCATGTTTGATTTTGATTCTTCTCAACAGTTGTTTCTAGATATATCAACTACTTGCAGCTGTTGTTATATATTTCTCTTCTAACTTACAATTGTTATGTAGAAAAGTACCTTTTAGAGTAATTTTGATTGAAATTACTGGATGGCATTTATAAATTAATATCTTTTTTCCTAGCAAAATTTAGTAACCTTAGATTTGTGCTCTTCTTTTTCTTTTTTTCCTTTTCTTTCTTTTTTTCTATTTTCAGATATATATGCACACAGAGGAATACATATTGAAACAGATTGAAGGAATGGCTCCTTTAGGAGACTAAGCTGCTGCACACATTGTGTTTTAATGAACAGCTGTGGTCTTCCATCTCAATTAGTGTCCATAGTGCAAGTGGAACTGAAAACAGGAGAGAAGACAGAGGGCTGCATCAGCAGTATCAGGAAGTTACTATATTTGCATCAAAAACAAAGGTCAATTTATCATTTTTATCAATTTCTGTGAGGAATGAGAGGAAGAGGACTGAATGAGGTGTGTGAAAAAAAATTAAAAAACCAGGGCCAAGTAGTATCAGCCTGAACACAGAGTTCATAGAAGAATGTGAGAATGTGAGAATAGTTAATGGTTGTAGAGAAGCAGTGAAGAGTGAAAGCTCAGGGCACCCGCAGAAAGATTGTGCAGGTCAGCCTTCTGCTCAGAGTACAAAAGAGAAGGTCTGTATTTTATAGCAAGCATCAAAATTATTTATAGTTTTTCACCTTACAATGTAATGTTCTGTTATTTGCTCTGGACCTTGCTGAAGCATTTTTGGACTTTATGTTTTAGATGCAGGTTTATTTTTTTGTACTGAATTGCCTCTCTGATTTTCCTTATGTCCTTATGGCCTTAACTTGCAATTTTTCTTATTTTACTATACTGGAAATAGTATACTATTATCCAGTCAGTCGGTACTCTTCCCATATGGACTTTTTTTGATTCTTATAGGATATACCTGGCAACACAGGCTGGGACAGCAATACTACCCATGGGCTATGCTGGTCATCACAGACTGTTTTGTGCACAGCTGCCCAAGGAGATAGAGCTGGACTAGTATGAGAGGGTAAGAGGGAATTGTAAGCTACTGTAGTTGTACTCAGCCAATAATGCTGAGGTGGTGGCTACGATGGGATTCTTGTCACCTAAAGGTCAGAAAATGCAGGGACATCTGCATATGCTCTGGGGGAGAGCAGCGCAATGAAGAGAGCTAGGCATTTTTATTGCATGATTCATCTGACCAAGTGTAGATGTTTAGTTCAAAATGACAGAATTTTCAGCATAGAAATGCCTATTTCTCTGTGGGGACTAAAAGCCTTTTTGTTCAGATGAATTCCATGCAGAGTGCCTGCTATGGCAGAGCACTGAAGGGTATCTTCACCCTGATTTGCTGCAGAACTTCCTCTAAGCAGTAGCTGATGCTTGAATTTTCTGCAGAAGAAAGAAATAATCTTCAATAACTTCTCTTGCTGATTTTTCCCAGCTAATACTCATTAGTTTTCCTTTACATTCATACCATGTATGTATGCCATATATCAGCCACCCTGAACTAAATCATAGCTTAACCATGGTGGCATTTCAGCAGACACTTGTTCATTATTTTTTATCCCTGAAAAACTTCTATAAAGCAAGTTACTCTAATTCTTTAGCATGACCAAATTTGTGGGATTTTTTTTTCTCTGTATTCTGAAGATAATGAGGAGCTGTAAACTATGTATATCTGCTCAAACATGTTTGCTGCTGGAAAGTTCCTTATATACTTGATTACACTGAAAATGGAACAGCCTCTAGAGAGGGTTTTTTTATTTTTTCAAAATACAGGCAAGGTGTTAAACATGTAATCCTACTCCTGTGTGATTAATTATATCTGAAGTTGCATAAGACAGGTACTCTGAACTTGCAAAAGAATGAAAACCAGCACTCAGAGTGAATACACTCAGAAATATGTATGAAAAATAAATAGGCATCTCTCAAAATTTCATATGTTGGAAAGATAAATGAAATTGTATGAGTGTACTTCCAAGAACTAACATCATATTTGAAACAACAAGATGGATGTAAACAATGTCTCCTTGTTCCGTCTTGCATTTTATATGAGTTTCTGCCTCGCTGTGTGACCTGAAGGAGTTGTTGCTGTATAGAAACAGCATTAATACAGCAAAGTATGCCTCATTTCTTATATAGGCACATAATACTCTTTAAATGCTAATATACATGCTAATTGACATTGCTATATTCTACAGTTCCCCCTCTCTCCTGTCTCTAATTCCTTCATGTCAATAAGCATGACAGATCAGGTTCTAGTAGAAAAAATATTTGACCTGTTAACTTGACAGAAACCCTTACTCTAAAGGGAGAAATGAAATATACATTTGCTTTATATAACCCTACACTCTCTGCCATTAAATAGTAAAGAATTTTTTTTAAACCAGGCATTAATTGTTTCATGCCTTTAGTATACGGGAAAATCTGATCTTTTGGATATTTATACTGGTGTCAGCAGAGAATTAATTCTTTCAAAGTACCTACAGAGCAGTCTAAGGCAAGTGTTCCTCTCACCCATTTCCTTATGACTTTACAATTCCTGTCTAGTCAAGAAAATCTGCTCCCTAATTTACAACCATTTTAGGATACTCTAACAATGTTGCACGCACTTCTCATAACCTAGAATCCAGTGGGACACTGCACATGCCATTCTACCTTTTCCCATCCCCCTTTTGCTCCAATGCTTCTTCCCTCAAGAACACTTTAGAGAAAGGCTGAGGACTGGGAACTGAAGCAAGTGGGTCAGCTTTGTGCCACATCAGCAGCATAAAGACTGGAACAAAAGCCAAGAGTTCTGCCCTGACTATCTAACCATGACCGTGGCATTCTCTACCAGCAAGATACTCATAATTTCAGGTAATTAAATGACTAGAAAACTCATTTTCTTCTTGGCAGCCAAAATTATACATGTCAAATGAACAAAACCTGATTAAATGAGTGAAATATTGAGGCCACTATTGATTGCAATTGGTTAATTAGTTTTAGGGAATATTTTGATCAATGTTTTTGACTGCTGAAAATGATGTAAATGAAAAGCTCAGATTTTCTCATTTTTTCTCGTTTTGATTGTTGGGACTAGAGTAGGGGTTAATTTGTAATTTTTTGTTGCAAGAGCAAAGCTACTGCTTATTGGGTTTGGTTATTTCTGCTTGTGATAAAAATATCTATGACAAATTTAGAAAAAAAATTTGAAAAAATAGGACTAAATGTTTGGTAAATACTTCTCAGAAAATGTGCCCAATCTTCAGTTAACCTACTACTTCAAAATGCAGATATATATATATAGTATTTTTGTAATTCTTAGAACACATTTTAGACAGCTACATCTGACTTAGCATGCTCTTTGGACTATAACATTATTTGATGAAAGAAACCATTAAATAGTAAAGAATAAAGATTCCTCTATTCTGTAGAAAGATTCTTCTATTCTGTAAGTTCATGAAATAAAGCTCTTCAGAAACTCAGTATGTGCAGTTACCAAAACTGTTTTAAGAATGGTAAATGCTACATTCAAAAAAGGTGTTATAGACTCTGTTATGTCTAAATAACACATTTTGATAGATATTATTCCTTTTACTGTGTAGTGAAGCATCTTTTAAGAGGCTTTTGAAGGCTGATATGCAAATAATGGCATATATATATATTAATACATCTATATGTAGTACTATATATTTGTCAGAAATAAATTAATTCATCTTTAGAACAGCATCTTGGCTGTTTTATTACTCAGAAAATCCAAAGCCTTTGTATTCTCAGCACCCACTAAGTTTCCATTATAAAATTATTATAGAAGTAAACACACACAAAATAGATTGCCAGAATAACTAATTTTCAGTCTTTGCATTTTCATTATTTGAAGTCCTCTTACAAGTAGAACTCAACAGTAAGTGAAATTGAGATGAGGAATTGCTGCAGTTACGAATGCTACAACTATAAGTAAAGCAGTGCATTGCAGCAAAATGCAGACTCTGGTTTTAAAGTATTTCTGGTATTGGATGGCCCAGAGGTGTCTCATCTGCCAGGAATTTTTTGAGACTTGGTTCCTAAAGGTACAGTGGAATGATGTGCAAAGAAAGTGAAGACAGTCCCTGTTTGCTTTTGAATGCTACATCTGTTCAACTAAACCTTTCATGTCAGTTGGCCTTTGATTACCATGCAACAAGTCTGATGGCAGTAGCCTGCTTTTCAAACTTTATTTCTTTGAACAGGTAGAGATGACTTTTACACAGAACATGTGAGTAGAAAACTTTTTGTGTCCAGCTATTTCCCACAATTGCAGAAGAGCCTAGGGAAATCTTGACCCTCCTCTGCTCTGGTTGACCCTTGAGTGTATGCAGCAAAAAAAATTGTTCACACTGAACCCAGTGGGTTACAAGCATGTGTAAGAGATTGAGGGGTTTGGAGCAGAGGGCTTTTAAATACACTTGCCATCTGATTTCACACCTTTGCAAATGTGCTTTGCCAAAAGGATGATGAAGTTCAGATGAATCCCTTTGACACAATGAAGGAGACAAGTTGAGCTTCACCCTGATATGGATGTGCACAGACAAGAGATTTTTAAAATCAACTCAGCTAAATGAATATACTCTGTGTCCCCTGCAGAGCTGCCAAGGTCAGTGAGAGTGCTGGTAATCTGCTGTATAAATGCCAGATGCACAAGGTATAGTGCCTCTAGGCATTTCTAGTTCACATTGTTTATAAAGGAAGTCAAACGCCAAGGTTCATTACAGTAAATAGTTTGGTGTTTCTTCCTGTCTTGCTTTGACATAAATCCAAGTACAAATTAATAAATAATGGTCTAAAGGTTTAGGCAGTATCATTTTCCAGGCTGGCACAACTTTCCAGTAAACTTCAAGTGGGGCATGGAGGAACTTTACATCATTAGATACTTTTTTAACAGTTTAGGCTGCAGGATTTGCCCTTCTGCACAATCTCTTGAATTTAGAGAGCCTAATAAAACAGTTTGCAGTTGTGCATCTTTGCTGTTTTGAAAAACATTTGTTTTTCTATTTAATTCCTCCACCGCACATTTTGACCCATTAACCAGCAAAGACAGAGATTTGCTGGGTTTTTTTTGTTTATGGCATGACATTTCATGTGCAGCAGGTTTTCTTTAGTAAGAAAGGAATGGGCATTTAACCTAGAATGGAAGTTCCTGGATCTTTGGGCCCAAATCTCAGCTGCAGTGAACAGTTGTTCTTCACATTCCGTTCCATAAACTTATGGAGTAGGGGAGGCAAAAAATCTACTGGAAACACATTACATGGAATATCTTTCTCCTAATGACTAGAAACCTTCTTCTGGTTTCCACACTAGAATTATTTATGGTCAGTTTCTATCCATTTGTTCTTGTGCCAATGCTGTCCTTTGGTTTAAATAGATCCTCTCTTGCCCTGGTGTTTCCCTGTCTGTGTATTTATAGATATAATTCAATATCATTTAGCCTCTGTTTTATTAGATTCCCCAAACAATCCCAGTTTTACTCTGCTTCTAGGACTCATGGTTCTCTGATAACTCCAAGACCCTTTTTTTTCACCTGTTCTTTGCTGAGTGGTCTTAAACACTGCATAGCTCTTCAAAAGCAGACAGTAGTACCTTGTGTAAAGTCACTGAACTGCCGTGGCTCCTTCTGGAAATACTTGTACCTTCCTGGTACAAGCAAGAATTACATTTTGGTTTTTGCATATATCCCTGTGGTTCATAGTCATCACTGTTAAACACAGATCCTCCCCTTTTCTAATATTTTGACCTTATAACATAAGTTCTTAATATTAGCCCCTAAGTGTATGATATTGCCCTTTGCTTGATTGGATTTTTATCTCGTTACAATTATGCAAATCCCTAAGGTCATCAGGTCTTCCAAACCTCTCTTGCATTGAGGGTGTTTCTGAACTTCATGACATCAGTAAATTCCATTAAAACAGGCTCTCTTTTTGCACCAAGTTCACAAAAAAAATTTAGATAGCTTCCAGACCCAGTTCATTACTGGTAAGCTTCCTTCAGCATCTTTAGCTATTTTATTCCATTCCTTTAATCTTTTTCTGATTTCTATATTAGTACTAAACTTCTTCATGTTAACAAATTTGTTATCCCAAAGAACCATATAAGGCACTTAAAAGAACATCTCAGAGAGATTCCTTGTATTCTCAAAGCAAATTGCCAGACCAATATAACATAATCTCTTTGGTAAGGTTGTGCCATGTTTTGTGACATTTTATGCCTTCAATTCATCCTCACACCCCTTTAGAATTGTTCTAAAGTCTTTCATTCCATTCTGAGTGCTTGCATTTTATTGAGATCTGATGAATACGTCATTACTTGCCTGACAAAAACCTCCTCTCCACTACACTTCATGATTTTAGTGTTACTCCATGCCCCAAAATGACAAATAAGTGCGGGAGTATGCATCTAGATTAAAGTGTCAGTTTGTGGGTTAGTGCTGCTCTCATAGCATACAGCTATAATAACCACTGGGAAAAAAGGAAGTGACTGGAGAAAACCCAAGATTCTTGTTTGAATTGAACTTTAAATGAAAACATGTAGTTTTCACTTTCTTAAACATTATCTGGAGATTCAAATTGCTAAAATTTGGTTATAATTTCGATAGGTTTTATAGCTATTAGTATCTTCAGATTTTAATGTAAGCTTTTTTCTTATACCATGGAGTTTCACAGGTAAAAGGTTTGCTAGAAAGTTTGACTTTTCATTACCATTCTCTTCTTTGAATTCCCTGAAAATAGCCACAGGGCAGCACAAAATTAGGCTCCAGATTAGCTTTTATTGTGATTCAGATATAATATGCAAGCAATGGATAGGGAAATAAGTTGAATTTGTGAAATGCATTTGACAGTATTTCATTTCTCCATAAAATGTTGACTTTCTAAAGAAAATAATGACTAGGGCTTTTTCTTTATAGAGAGATGGTTTGATCTTATTGCTGTTTGGGAAATCTGGAGATTACTGTATAAATGCTGTGTATCCTTGGATCTTGATGTTTAGGTGGCACATTAAAAAAATCCAACAGTGCTAGACAATTTCCTCATGCTAATTGAGTAAGGTGATATGAGCTGGCAATGTGTGCTAACAGCCCAGAAAGCCAATCAAATCCTGGGCTGCATCAAAAGGAGTGTGGCCAGCAGGTCAAGGGAGGTGATTCTTCCCCTCTACTCTGCTCTCATGAGACCCCACCTGGAATACTGCATGCAGTTCTGGTGTCCTGAACATAAGAAGGACATGGAACTCTTGGAGGAAGTCCAGAGGAGGCCACGAAGTTGATAAGAGGACTGGAGTGTCTCCCCTGTGAAGACAGGCTGAGGAAGTTGGTACTGTTCAGCCTGGAGAAGAGAAGACCGCGTGAAGACCTCAGAGCAACTTTTCAATATCTGAAGGGCCTACAAGGGAGCTGGAAAGGGACTCTGTGTTAGGAACTGCAGTGATAGGACAAGGAGTAACAGGTTCAAATTGAAGGAGGGGTTGTTTAGGTCAGATATCAGAAAAAAAGTTTTTACTGTAAGAATGGTGAGACACTGGCACAGGTTGCCCAGGGAAGTGGTGGCTGCCCCAACCCTGGGGGTTTTCCAGGCCAGGCTTGATGAGGCCTTCAGCACCCTGGTCTAGTCGTGAGGCGTCCCTGCCCATGGCAGGGGGAGTTGGGACAGGTGATATGTAAGGTCCATTATAACCCCTTAAATTTATTATTCTATGATATGCTTGACCTCTTTCCACCTTGACAAGAAGAGGGATACAATGCCATAATTTACAGGGGGAAACTAATATAATTTAAATAAAGGAGCCAATTGACAAAAACATATGATTTCTTGAAAAGAAGTATTAGAGACTGGTAGGCCAGAGAAAAAAAATATACCTAAGACACTAATGGTTTTAGAGTTAATGTTTCCATTTTGCAATAATTCAGGCATAGGCGTTGATTGCCATCCTAAACACTGTGAGCCCTACTCCTGGAGTTTATGAATTCTTCAATTATTTAATTATCCAACATATATAATTTTATATGCTCTATAAATGAGCAGTACTTGATAGTCCCAGAGCTGAGGAATTTCAGAAACATTTAAGATTTGCATCCCTTCCTTATAAAATACTGCCATTGCTTTGGCTCCACAGCTTCCTTGCTCATGCTCCAAGTTGGAAAACACACAGATCACAAATCACACATCACTTTAATGCAGTATTTCCTCCATGGCTGAGTTACAAGTCTGATATTTACCAAGTGTTGAATGGTCTTGTGTCAAAACATAGGGTGGGAATGAGGACGTTTGTGTTCTCTTGGCTGTGCCCCAGGCTTTTGTATGAATCCATGGGCAAGTAGTTTAACCTCTTTGATCCTCAATTTATTTTACAGCAAACTGAGGGGGAAAATGATATGGTCTGTCTTACAAAGGTGTCATGAGGGTACCTTCTGGCACTTTTAGATGGAATTGAGTGCTCCAGAAAAGCAAATCTTATTACTTTTTAACCTACTTCTGTCTATTAACTATCAGTGGAGATGGGATCAGAGGCCTTACCATTTGCCAAGAGAGGTGTATGCAAAACTCAGTGTGAAGATTTACGTAAACATTCAACATTAACTATTAAAACCTTCATTATTGAATTCCAAATAGGCAAAGATTCTTTTAGTGCCATAATCTCTTATACTTTTAATTATGATACCTGTGACTACTCAAAATAAATTTCAAATGGGAGGTTAATTATTGCTGCTAAACTTATCATTTCTCTGACAATTGTCACTGGGCACATATTTTCTAGGCACAATTCACACTTCAGCATAATTTTGTAAATGAATGCCAATAGTGGAGAGATAAGCTTGACATCTGGACATTTGAAGCTGCCAGGTGTATCATATATATGACCACAGCTGTTCACTGTGCTAACTGAAGGGAAAAAAATGAGAAAAATAGAGATAGACATTAGGAACTATCAAGAGGCAGCTCTGTGTTATTATTTTAATTACAAGGGGATGCTGATTTGTTTCATAATTGCAATGTGAAGTTGCTGTTGAATGTCCAGTATATGCCCGGAATTATGTTTTCAGGCAAGTATTCAATAAAAATAGGGAGTGCTATCAGGAAAAGGAGAAAAGCAGAATGATGTCTTTTTACTATAATTTTAAAAGGTACAGATCTATCTCTATGTCAAGGAAACCATAGGAAAAAGGCAACAAAGGAAAAGGAGAAGAAATCTGTAAAATCACTGCCATAGTCTATGATACAGCTGAAATGTGTCACAGATCCCTGTCATAAAAGTAATTATTTGGATTTTGCAGTGTTTTTTCCCCACATGTTGTAAAGCAATATCACATGCTGTATATACATGCATTGGCCTAGCTGAACACCCCGTCCCCACTAAAAAAACCAAAAGAATTTCCCAGTCCCAAGCAGTCCCTCAGGTAGGTTGTACCTCTGGGACCTGACCAAGAGCCTCTTGGATTGTGTTGGGCAACAGGACAAGAGAACATCCCACAAGTGTTCTACAGTGGCTCTTTGGTGAGTACACTGAATGCATTCTTATCCAGCACTTTTTCAGATTTAAGTAGGGACATGACTTCAGTGAACTATGGAAATGCTGAAGTGAAAGAATGTGGGTAAATTTTAAATACACCTTTGTTTGCAGATTTGTACGACTGAGGTAAGAAAGGATGTTTTTATGACTGGAATTTCTAAGATAAATATTCAAGTCCCAGATCTGCAACTTCACATCTTTACATATGTCCTTGAGCAAGTCATCTTATTTCTAAGATTCAGATCACTCTTTGTTTTCTTTGTTCTTTCTGACAAAGAATATTTATCCCTGTGTGTTTGTACAGTGCTTATCACACAGGACTCCCAGTCTTTGAACAGGTTAATGAGGTGTAAGTTATAGTTTGAATTTATGATATCAGCTACTTTGTAATAACTGCCTGTATTTATGCTATGGTAAATATAGGTAGTTTTCTTCTTCAGTGAGGGGTAAGCTGTCTCAGTTTTACTGCAGCATGAGAGCAAGCACTCAGACTGTTGTTAGAGAGTAGCAAAAATTCTATAAATCTACATCCCAGTTTACATTGTGACAACTTATGCATGTTGCTGCCTTTCTGTGCAGAGATTTTTTAAACTCAGCTGTAATCAGCACATGTAAATAAATCAACACAACACTGAAATTATCAAATCTTTAACAAAATCTTTAAAGCATAAAATATAAAAGATTAAGGATTTTTTTAAGAAACATGACATTTTAAGCTTCTTGTCCTATCTGCCTAGGAAAATTGTCTCTGGCTTTTCCTCTTTGATTGCTCTCAGAAGACTTGTAGTGATTTTTCTTCATTATCATCCTCATTATCATCCTCTAAACTTCTGAATGGCAAACACACCACAAGGTGAAGATTGTAGGTAACTTGTGTTTGCCCATCAATGAAAGTTAGGTTATTGATGGTAGATACAATCATTTAAATCCCTCAAACATTGACAGTTACAACACAACAATAATTAAGGGTAAACTTCTAAGAAGTTTTCTTGTGTGTTCAGAATCACATGTATGCCTTTTTGATCTTTCTGCTATGGCTTTTGTCACACAGGAATCAATGTTTCTTCCTTGTAAATAAAAGTTTTTTCATGTGATTGCTAGAAGAGGGGAACACTTATTGGCATAGTTGTGCTTTCTGCCAGGAAATCATGGTGTGAAAAAAATTAAAATGATTCATAGACCATATGGATTTTTGACTGTTTTGATATCAGTATTTGTTATTTCAGCAAAACCAATTTTGTTGTGACATGTAAAATGCATCATATTGAGTTAATTATTACAATCACCATTTATTAAATTAATATTTTCAGAATGTACTATTTCATGCAAAGATGTAAGTACTTTCTAGACTGACTGGCAAGCCCAAGGACCAAAATTCCAGAATTTGCTTGGAAAGAGAAGTTCCTGCTGTTTGTCTATCGAACTAATTATCCACTGAATTCTGAGATACATGATCATATCCCTGTAGTTTAGTATTTTCCAGGACCTGGTCTGTATAAAGGTTTAAGCAGGGATCCATAGGAATATTGCCTTGCTTTACAGAAGCTTCTATCCTAAAATTCTTTCCATTTTCCTTTTGAGCTTTACTTAGTTCATAAATTAGCATTGGTCCTCAGTCTGAGTTAAAAAATAATCTCCCTTCCCATCATAACAAAATAAAAGGTTGGAAAAAGATTTACTGTCCTTGTATCTTGTCCATATACTAGGCAGTATCCTCACTCAGTTTTTATCATACTTCCTTTCCATTTAAGCTAATTGATCCCTGGGTTTTGCCAACTTTTGGTTTTTTTTCTTTTTTTTCCCTTTTTTTTTTCTTCAGAAATTTAAAATCCAAAATAAATAGACATTGCTTGCTATTACCAGTTAGGTGCCCACCCACTGTGTCTGGCTTGTCATTTTCCTGATGGGGCTATTTCTTTTTGATCTCCATATTGACTGCTAGTTTGCTTTGCCACTCTTCTGTTTCCATTCCATTTCTCTCTGAATCTGCAATTGAAATATAGTGCTGTCAACTTGCCTTTCTTTGCTACCTTACCTAAGAGATTTCATCTTGATTTCTGGCTTGGGAAAAGATCCCAGGATGGTCTTTCTTCTTGCACAATCTCTCCCTTTTAAAAGGAAGGGAAAACTGAAAAATGCAGCCTTGAAAATTGTTGCATTTAAGCTCATAGCATTGGTTTTTCTAATAGGTTCATTATTAAGACTTTCTCTCCTCAATGCTCATTGCCCTTTAATGTTTTCTGTTATCTCAAATTAAAAGAGACAAGGGAAATTTGTTCCAAATGTGTTAGAAATCAGAAAACCATGAAAAGCTTTGAGCAGTTCAAAGTCAAGAAAGGAAAACATATTTTCATGTAGTTTTTAAATATTACAGGCATGCTGCATACAGCAATATATTCCAAAGGTCATTCAACTGAGTCTTTGCAAACAAGGCATGGTGGAACCTATTTTGTTGTTGGCTAAGATCTGATTCACTATTAACCCATAGCAGTGGAAGCTGCTGAAGGTAATCAGGGGTGTTATCAGCCCTGACTTTTATTGCTTCTGCATAGCAAACTAGGCAATAAAGAAAACTGTAAGTGCAAGATTTATTCTTTGCAAGGGCATACCTCATGCTTGGAAGATTAATGAAGAATTCCTCATTCACTGTTTACTAAAGATACCCCTATTCTATAGTATTTTAATTGTAAATCCCT
>NW_008666558.1:0-11308 GCF_000695815.1 Acanthisitta chloris | reverse complement strand
CTGCTGAATTAATAAAAGCAACATATTAACTTTAAATCCCAGATAAAGTAAAGATTGCTGTTTTAATATCCCATCCATATCCTTTATCTTTCTACAGGGGCTTTCAGGCCAGTAGTTTTAATAACATGCATGAATGAAGATGCTCTTTTTTAACACAAATGGTGGCAAAGAGTTTTTCCTTTATATTAGCAAGCAATCAATTCCAATAGCTTTTTAATGCTTTCTTAAAGAATCAATTTTAAAGCAGAAGCTCTTCAGGGGACCCTCTTAAACTTCTTCACAGCCAGTCTCCTAATTTTCTATTACAATGCAATCTAAACCAGCTACAAAAATAATGCAGATAATGTTTGCTGGGTAATGATTTCCAATTTCCCCATTCCATGTACCCTGTTATTAGGAGGATCATCTTAGCTGTGTAAATTAATTTTCAATTCACTTCAGGGGAACATTACAATGATTTATTCAGCACTGGTGCTGAAGAAAGTGTTGGGAGGATTTTAGCGATCTGAGAAACAAAATCAATTTGTTCTGATTATCACTATGTTAAAAAATGGGAAGACAAAGGGTTCAAAGGGATATCTTAGAGGTTACCATATACCTTACAGAAGCAGTCATTGTGATCATAGGTGTAGTTACCTGATCAGAAAGGGCAGGCAAAATGTCTAAGACTTGCTGGTTTCTCCCCATGTTTCAACATTATGGAAGGACTGAACACATTATCTAGAGTTCTTTGTGTATTATAGAAAGTTTTCAGTCACTAAAACCATCTCTGGTCAGTGAAGAACATGTTTGCTGTAATTTAGACAAGTAATAGATTGTTTCAAAGCTGACTGTATTACTCGTAATAATACCCAGGATTTGGGAGAGTTCCAGACTAGAAGAAGGGCAAGAGGAATTTCCACTTTCACAAATAAAGGATTTGCTGTATGGCAAGCATCTGGTAACTAGTGCTCAGGGGGCTTATAGCAAAGTGCTCACACACTGTAGTGCTCATACCAGATAAAATAACACCTCGAAGTACACACAGCCACTGAAATCTAAATGTTTGGTTATTTTGATTTTGCTGTTGCATTTTAAAAGGGAGATTTGTGTCACCTGACTTTGAATCACCAGAAAAGAAAAATCTTATCCAGATGAAAAAACAGAAACTTTTGAGTCAATAACTCTGACTTATTTAGATGCCAATGAGCCAAGCTCTGGCATGACTACTTCCCTTCAGTCACAGTAAAGAGATTCTGAAGTGATTATTTCAGAGCAAACTTCAGATTTTCATCCATAAGATATTTGCATTTGATTTACTAATAGGTTTTCCTGTACTGCTTATTTTATTCCAGCAATTTTCAATAGTTAAGAGATCAAAGGGAAATATTTCTTTCCATGTGAAGAGCTTTGAGAGGACAGCTGAAATGCCCCGAGTCCATTAGCATGAACATGGAAGAAATTGGGGTTTTGTCTAGTATATTTTTAAAATGGAAGCAAGTTTGTTAAAAATTTCAAGCCACATCCATATAAAATAGAAGCTTATGGAATTGGGTGAAGGTTTTAGGGATGACCACATTCAATTACAGGAGAAAAACAACCAATTGGTTCTGAATTGCCTAACAGAAAATTGCCACTTTATCTGGTTACAGTGGCAGGAATAATACCCCAAACATAATAAATAGCATAAAATCAATTGGTCATTGCCCCAAAGGAATTTTTTGAATAATTGTGAACTGTCACTATTGCTAGTGTTTCCACATATGAGGCAATATAAAAAAATTTAGTATTGAACTACTGATGCATAAGTTGAAGTCCAAAACAGCCTGACTTCAATGAGGTGTGTGAGAGATCAAGACAAAAGTTATGCAATTCCATTACAGTAATGTCTTTCAGGATTTTTCTTCCACATTGATAGTATATTGGAAATCTGAAAGAGAATATTGTCCTTTCTTTTTGTTGTCATGGGGCCATAATCAGGCATTAGGTACATCACAGTTATCATGCTTCGAGCATGCTAGTAGCACAGTTGTCAAATTGAGTTTTTAACAGCATGTTGGCAGGGAGCTGAACTGACACTATATATTAAAAATAAAACAGTAAGGAAGAGTAAACACTCATGACAAAACAGTAGGTGAAGGTACTGTCTTGTAAGGTATATATCTAGGTTGCCTGACTCTTCTGAATATGCGAATTTGAAAATATACAAAAGTAAAGAGAAAACAATTATATTCTTTCACTGCTAGCCATAGTCAATTACCTCATACCAGTGGAGTGCGACTTGTCTTTAAAATGTTTTCTCATCTTCAGTGGCTAAAGCTGGTAGTCTAATTTTGTAATTATAACATATTCAAAGTGTTATTGACATGTACAGTTGAGGATCTAGAATTCTGTGTGGATATCTGTAGAGTGTCTCTAGAAGGTCTTACGAGAGTACACATGACTAGAAGAACCAGACTGCAATATGAAAACTTTTGACAGTGTTCAGGGGCTTTTTGTTGAAGAGACTCTGTCTCATATACTTTGATAAATCTAAATACTTTCTTAGTCCACACAGACTACTTCCACCTGCAACATCCCTCTGCAAAGAAGTCTACTATTCCTAACCAGGTGGAATTAAACAGTATTCCCTTTTCTGTTTCAAACTTTTTCCCTAATGATTTCATTCTATTCCTCCAAGTCATTTAAACATGGGAAGCAAGGTGCAATTTCTCAGTTCTTACTTTTCCATATTTGTAATTTCTTTATTCTCCTTCATAATTCCTCTTCAGGTTGGTCATTTTAATCTCCTATAGTATGTAAGCTATTCCAATCATTTCATCATCCCTATTGCTCTTTTTGATACCATTTCTGCTAACAACTTAATGTTGAACAAAGGGAAGCTGAGACAAAGAGAAATAAAACAACTTACTTTAGCTCCCGTGAATCCCACATCAGTGCACGAACTTCTGTTGTACTTTAAATTATATTATTCTTGCATTACAATTATTATCATTGTATGTTATTTGTATTTTTAGTTGACAAAATGCTATAGTACATGTTCTCCCCTTTAAGAGTAGCGTTGGATAGAACATTTTTTCTGTGTCTGTAAATTAAAGCAACATATGGATTCCAATTCATTATCCTGACTTTACTTGTCTCAATAATATGAGAAAATCAGAAGGAAATACATTTTACCTAAATCTGTCTAGACATCCAGTGTCTTTCTCATCAGTGCTAGGTGCCTACTGCTTCCTTTACAGTCAGTAGAGAGAAATAGGATGATCTCTGGAGAGCTGTTCACCCTATTTTAAGAGAGATGTTTGTATTATGTGGTCTGAACTGGTCTCTAGAGGATGGTAATAATAGCACTGTGGAGGTCCCTCTCTTCTATTCCTCTAGACTCTCTCAATCACTGAGATCAAGAGACAACTGATTAAAATGTGAACTTTCAGGCAACTAGTTAGATGAAATTGCTCCCATTCTCAGTGTCTAGGTTTGTAGGGGAGAGATAATTCAACAAATACTGTGGTTTGGTGTTTTCGTGGACGGCAAGTTGCCCAAGGTGAAGTTAAAGGGGTATTAGGAAGGGTCCCCACGCCCTCCTTTGAGGATAAGGGTAGCCTTCTCTATGCAGCATGGCCTTTTTCCAGTGTGCAGTCATTCTTTCTAGGCTCCTTTAGCCACATATTTTAGCAATACATCCAGACCAGATTGCTTCCCACCTCCTTCCAGGTCATACATTTCAGTAGCAAAGGAGATTCTCTTATATTGGCAAAGGGGTTATTGAAATACATCCTCCCTCACCAGACTCCACCACTCCTTCTCCATCCTCTTATAATTTTCTTTTCATGTCAGCAAAACAAAGAAATAATTTTTAGTTAGGCTCATCTGTAAGTTGGCAAGGATAACATTCTTAAATATCACTGTGCTATTATGATAAGCACAGCACATTCCAGGCAGAAAAACTGCAGATTATGGCTACCTTCAGTAAGTATAGATAATATTAAAAGTTAGAGTTTACTTTTTTTTTCTTTTTTTTTTTTTTTGGACCCAAAAAGCCATTAGCAAGCCTGTCAAAAAAAGAAGAGCCCATCAGGATTTCAAATACAAGAAATGAAAAATCCATTTATGAGTACTTATCTCCCAGATCCTCTGCATCTTAAGCAGAAAATGATATATACTGATTTCAGAAGTGCAGTTACCATATTTGAACATCTGAGCTATATGAAAATACCAGAAATATATAATTTTAAATTTTCTTCCAGATTTTTTTGAGACTATGAAGGTGTAAAAAGAAAAATGTGTTACAAAGTATATTATGATCTGTCCCTCTTACAGAAAAAGAAATATGATCTCTTCACTACTCCAACAAAGTCCAATCTTGTTATAAGCAAAAAAAAAATTCCTTCCATACTCAGTGCAAATAAGGAGATTTGTGTAAAAGAGCACATAGTATTTATCAAAGGATATTGAGTAGGAAGGTCTGCCACTGTGCCATCCTTTCTGAAGCTAACTGAAATCCCGTTACTATTTCGATTCTTGAATCTTCTAAACTTTAATAAATTTTAATGATTGTCCCTCCCTAAAAGAACAGGTTAAACAAAGAATTACTAACTGATAATTACTCTATAATGAAAGCTGAGTTAATAATAGTAATGGCTCATAATTTTATGGTTTTATACTAGTTTAAAAGTCAGTAGAAACTGAAGCCTTCATGAGGTGTAGCCTATGTCATGTTGGCATACAAGGAAATGCCAGATGAGGCTAGACTGGCCCCTTCTGTATAATTCCCTTCATGTACTGAACTAAGATTTCTCTGGAACACAAGGGTCTGTAAGACACAATGCACAGAATTGCATAGGTTTGGATGAACCCTAGGAAACCATCGAGTCTGATCCCCTGCTCAGTACAAGGCCAACTTTGAAACTACTTGAGGTTGCTCAGGGTCTTGTCCAAGATTTTTAGGTATTTCCAAGGATGGAGATTCCACTGACTCCCTGCACAGTCTCTCCAGATTTTGACAACTATCACTGTGAAGAACATTTTACTTGACTGTAGTAAATCTGAGCTCAGTTAAAGTTCTGATTACCTCAAAACCCAGCTGCACTGTGTGATACTAGGAGATCTCCAGGTCAAGACCTTCAGGAAGCACCAGAACAGCCTTGTCTTTCCTTTCCTGCTTATATGGCACTGAGTCACCAGCCCAGGATCAAAATGCCAAAAGTCATTGAAATACAATGGCTAAACAAAGCACAAGTTCCAGACTAGCTTTATGTGTCTCCTCTCAGCAGAATCTAGCTTATCTTCCAGAGGACAGTGGAGCAGATGGGCAGTTCAAGAAGGATTGATAGTGTGTTCCTATGCATCTACTTTTCTAAAGATTTCTAGAGATGTCCTTGAAAGCCTCCACCTCTGCAAATTACCTGAGGGACCTTGTTGCAGAGAAACCCATCCAGCTGGGTAATATGAGGAATATTAATGTCATAAGATAAGGATTCCTGCAGTGTGAGGGTGTGTTAAGACTTTAGAAAAGTATGTTTTCTAACCAATTCTAGAGGAACAAGGGGAAATGCCATTAACCTGAAACTTCATGCTGATTTAATGACTCATCCTAATTTTTTTCTAAATACAATTCCAATTAAGAAGATATATCCAATTAATGAAAAATAAATCTAGATATAAAGAAGCTGCAGATGCTAAACTCAACGGATAACCAATGACAAACAATGCTTGCATTGGTTTTTGGTCAGTAACCAGGCCAATTGGGTCTGCCTTCAGAAGCCCTGATCCTGCATCTGTGAAGTAAAAATGACATCTGTTAACCAACAAAAGGATGTCAAGTTGTCCCAAAAGGAATGTACATTTCAGTCCAAGGAAGGAGAGAAGAAGATAGGAAAAATGAAGCACAAAACTAGATGCTGTCTCTAAAAATATATTTTCTTTTATGCCTGACTGGTAGGACAATCTGCTATTGAATTGGATTTAGGCTTTTTTCTGTGTTCATTTTCTCACACAAAACTGTTACCTATTTTGATAACACTTTTTTTTTACAGTAAAGTTATATAGACAACACGTTATATTTTATTTATAGCAAAACATACTGCTACAAAATAAAAATCTATTTTAACAATGCTGCAACATTTTAAATTCTTCCACTCAAGTTTTGACACAACTCAATAAAATCTTTTTTAATGATCACTGTGGTATAAAAGTTGGAACTGAACTTGCATGATTTCAATATAGTTAAACAGAATCCAAAATAAATATGAACTACAAGTCTCAGCAAAATCCAGCTACTTACTATATACTCATTAGCATTTTGCTAAATTAAAGGGTAATATAGTCTGCAATTATGCAGCTTTTTTTTCTTCCATAAAAGTAAGTAGGTTTTAGTTCTGAATTAAAAAAAACCCACCCAACAAAACTTTGCAAGCACAGCTTCAAACCTAGTTATTTTTCTTTCAGAAAATCAGTTTGGCACAGATATTTTGGTAAATGTCTGATTGAAAACAATAAATAGACTGACTTCATTTTCTTATTTCCAGTGCAGTCTGAGAGCAGAACATGCCACAGTGAAGATGATGGCCAGGAATTCCTGTTCAAGAAAATGTCAAAGGAGCAGCATCAGTGATGTGTCCTGTCTACACTGAGTTTTTTATTTGCAATGAAATGCTTTTACGTAAGAGCTTTCTTCAGTCTGATGTGAGGACTGATTATTTCTTCTTATAACAGAATCTGTCTCAAATAATTCTGGTCCTGTATTTTTGCAATGCTTAGTGAACTAAGAGAAGTGCAACTGATATGCAAATAGGTTTGATCTAATGATAGAAGCATATGTCCAGGGTTGACTAGCAGTTTTCATCAGTTTAATAAGCACAAAATATTAGACATAATCATGTTTTTGTGCAACCTTTACACAACAGAAGCATTTTGTCATTAAAATTGCAGTCTGTTTTTGGCTCAAATTACAGCAATATCACAGCTGTGTTTTATGAGAACATGCATAAATTCTTTGCAAACATTTTTGGCTGGATTGACAAATGTCATATTTCCATTTCTCTTTAGAACAATGCCATTACACTTGATTGTTGATTTTAAATTTTGATGTGTATGAGATAAAAAAAATAAAGGAAGGGAAAAGCCAAGCAATATTAAAATGAAGCACTATGAAGAACAGATTTGGTTTATTAGTCTTGGGTCTTATAGATTTTGTTTTCCACAGGCCTTATTCAGTTATGTTCTCTTTGAAAAAGTCATTTCAGATCCAGAGAAGATGGAAGCTATTCTGTAGCACAAAGGCCATTCATTCAGTATACTTGCATTGTAAATAAATTGGCTTGTTTTTCATGTTTGTTACTATTGCTGCTATCTTTTTTTTTTGGAAAAAAGCTAAACAAACAAAACCCCAAACCCAACTCAAAAGTCTGTGTGTTCTTGTGTTGTTTTAACTGCAGATTTTGTGGTAGTGTTTAGTGGCTAGAATACAGCACACAGAGAATGGTAATGTGAATTACCTTGACCTTTAAAATGTTCTTAATTTTGGTTGGCTACTCATTCCACTCATCAGCATTTACAGCCATACTCTTTTCTGGGGATGGCAGAGCTAGGTACTAAAACAGAAAATGTCAAATGCTCCTGTGCTCCAAGGACATGCTAGACATTCAAATTCTCATACTTTATTATCATAGCAAAAGACTGCAACAAGGGTAGGAAATAACCTTACATTAATCTACACACATGACAGACTAACAAAGAGGACAAACAGCACAAGCAAACCTGTTAGGACTCTAAGATGTTCATTTTGTGGTTACTTTCAGATGCTGCTCATCCTTCTTCAGATGAGTCATAAACAATGGAGTCACTGAATGGGTTTGTTGGTCTGTACATGGTCTGCTGGGTCTGCTGCAGTCAAACCTGGAAGCCACAGCTCAGAGTCTCCTAGAGAGGCTGTACCTGTCACATGCTGGTTACTCTGGCAGTTCTGGGTTTGTTTGTGATTGCACGCTATTTCAAATGCACTTTCCTCTTCACTTGTCTCTCCAATTCTCTGCTTATAGCTTGTTTTCTTACCTTCAGTCCTATCTTTTAACGCTCACCTGTTTTCTTTTCGTCCACTCCTCATTTGTTCCCACTAAAATGCACTATTTGCAAATAAATGCACTAAACGTCTGACAAAAATGAAACTCTGACAAAAATAAAATAGCTTCAATGATCTTATGACTGTGTGGCAAGTTAGATGGGAAAAAAGTGACACGAATAATCAGCGGCAGATAATTTTATGCTAAAAATTTAAATCATCCATTTAATTTTAATAACCTGATTAGCCAAACTTTTAGGATGATAGTAACATTGAGAGAGGAACACATAGCAACATAGAGAGCAAAGGCTTTTCCTGCCTGCAAGACAGCAGAAAGTTTTTTGATTATGCTGGTTTTAACAATCTTGGATACGATGCAAGTAAGCAAAACATTTTTTCTCACCTCCCTCCTCCTCCCTACATGTGAAATATATGCACTGAACTGTAATAATGTAGCCAGCATAGAAAGACAAAGGGACAAAAGTGTTTCTAATCCAGCCAGGAGGGAGTGTACAGTTTGTAATTAATAGTTTGATCTAGTTATTTATCATTATTTATTATTTATTTTAAATGGTCACCTTATTTCTGTCTCATGAAAAAGTATTAAAGTGGAAATAAACCTCAGTAATTTATCTTGCTGCATCAGGGAATGCAAACTCTGTATCAAGGTACTCAGTCTCTGTCAAAGCAGTGCATTATTTTCCAGTCATCTTGATATTATTCTTAGCAGATAAAGCTGGATGAATATACAGGTCCTGTTATGAGTTCATAAGATTTGCACATGACAAAGCCACTCAAACAGCAGTGAAAAATTGTCAGTTAAACCCCACCTTGCAGTCTGTATTGTCACAGTAAATGTTACCACATCCAGCTGTAAGTTAAACTGCCTTTGCAGTGCATTATACTGTATTTTGTGAAAAATGCCGTGGGTTTGTACATATGTGCTCTACAGAAGTACAAATATTCTCTGTACAGATACAGAAAGTACACATATAACCTCATATAACCTTATGCATGCAGTGCCAGAATCCCAGAATAGTTGAGGCTGGAAGGGTCTCTTGAAGGCCATCTAGTTCAACCCTCCTGCTCAAGCAGGACCATTTCCAGTTAGGTTTCAAATATTTTCAAGGATGGCAACTCCACAACCTCACTAGGCAGCCTGTATCAGGGCTTGGTCACTCTCACATTAGAAAGGTGCATCCTGATGTTCAGAGGGAACCTCCTTTCTTTCAGTTTGTGCTCACTGGCTTTGGTCCTGTCACTAGGCACCCTGGATCCACCCTCATTGTATCATTTCACTCTTCCTTCAAGTACTTATATACATCGATCAGATCCTCTTGAGCTTTCTTTTCTCCAGGCAGAGTGGTCCCATGTCCCTCAGCCTTTTGCCATAAGCAAGATACTCCACTGCCTCCAGCATCTTCATGGCCATTTGCAGGAGTCTCTCCAGTGTGTCCACACCTTGCTGACAATGAGAAGCCTAGAACTGGACCCAGCATCCCAGGTATAGCCTTACCAGTGCTGAACAGAGGGGAAGAATCATGTCCCTTAACCTTTTAGCAATATTTGCCTAATGTAAGCCAGGATACCATCGGTCTTCTTTGCTGCAAGGTCACTTGCTCTCTCATGTTCAGCTTGGTGGCCACTAGGATCCTAAGTCCTCTTCTGCTAAGCTGTTTTTCAGCTGGGTGGCTCCCCACACATATTTGTGCTTAGGACAGCTCATCCCAAAGTAGAGAACTTTGCACACCTCCTTGTTGAACTTCATAAGGTTCCTTACATTACCTGTCTGCTTTATTGTAGTAATTGCATATACAAGTGACCACAAAATTTGGCATGTAACTTTTCTGTAAATTGCCGACTAAGTTACTAAATACCAGAATAATATCTATGAAAGTGATATCAAAGGTGATGAATATGTAATTTTTCTAAATGATATTTACTAGATGCCTGCAGCCTGACTGCCTTAGTTAGTGTTCTTAACAACTTAAAAAAAAATAGATGCCTGCAGCCTGACTGCCTTAGTGTTCTTAACAACTTAAAAAAACCCCCTCAAAACCTAAGCAAAGTTAAATTGATCTGTTGTTTTCCTATGAAAAACCTAGAGAGCTATTTTATTTTCGCAGAAGATCTGATCTAAATAGAGTTTGGCAAGCAGTATCTTAGGCAATATGTTTCCCTTGAGTAAATGTTCAGATATTTTTTGGAATAATTCTTTCCTTGTGCAACAGTTTTACTATCTAGATAACCACTGATTCAATAGAATAATGTTTGTCTAAAAGCAAGAGAGGCCACTGGAAAATCAAGGTTTATATGCTATTCTGCTGGAGGAACTTTTTCTTGCTTGTTATTGGGAAGTCACTTACATAAAAACAATAGCTTTGCCACCATTAAATGTGCAATAAAACCTTCCACAACACTACAGCATTAGTCAAATTGTCTTAACCCTGTCAAGTGTTAATATTAGGCTGATGGAAGTTTTTTCATTCTTAACATTGTGTTTATTTCTTCTCTGAAACTTGAGTGTGCACAGCTAAATAACTGCTGCATTCCACCCCAGGAGGGGAAGTGATTCTTGACAACTCCCAAAGGTGTTGGGGCATACAAAATTTATATGCCTTGTTCTTGTCTAAGATTGGCTCAGTGGATATTCTAATTTTGCAAGATGGTTTGTGGTATAGAATATGGTAAGCTACTCAGTTCAGGTTTTCTCATTTAAACACTGGTCATATCTGCACTATATTACTTCTGTAATGAGTTCTGTAATGTACTGAGAAAATCATCAGTAGAGTAAATCTTGAAGGACCCAAAGAATATTGCACTTTTATAGCCACATCTCTTCTGAAAATCAGCATAAGCATTTCTTATGGATCAAAAGTGTTCTCTTCAGGAGGCAGAGATGCAGACATTCCAGTAGCAAAATATACCTCACAGTTAACCATAACTTTTCTAAATGTTGCATCCTATCCCATGGTGCTCACTGTCAGAGTAATGTTGGGTACCATGTGAAAATATAGTTCCAACTAGAAAGGACTGCTTGAAGTACCTACTATCTACTTCTCTAATACCTAATCTTTCTAGATTTCCCTGTAGTGTGAATAATGTCTAATTAATTTCCTTAATATTTATCTGTAGGTATAATAAATTGAAAGAGTAAGTTAGTAGCTAGAGTATTAATTTGGCAAACTAGTCTTTGTTAGAAGTAGCCTTTTAATGATGAAAGAAACTAGCCCTCTAACAGCTTTCAGTTCTATTAAAGGAATTTTTTTT
>NW_008666557.1:1131-5015 GCF_000695815.1 Acanthisitta chloris | reverse complement strand
ACGGGAAAGACTGTTACAAATAACTGGACAAGAGCCTTTTGCAATTAGAATACCAATGACAAAGGATACATTGGAATGGTATCTATTAAACAGCCCAGAACTACAAGAAGCACTCCTTGGAATCACCAGTGTCATAGAGACTGACAAATTACAACCACCACCACTTCAATGGATGGCAAATTGGGAATGGATTGCTCGCCCAAAAAGGGAAAATAGCCCCATTGCTGATGCAGTTACAGCTTTTACAGATGCTGGAAAGAAATCAAGGACTTGGCAAGAACACGGGGGATGGAAACATCAAATACTGCAAGCAGAAGCTACAGACAGCCTGCAAACTTTAGAACTCTTAGCAGTGGTCTGGGCATTGATGAATTTGCAGGGACCACTAAATGTGGTAACCGATTCGCTGTATGTAGCTGGAGTAGCAAATAGAATTGAGGATGCATCTATCAAAGAAGTGCAAAACCAAAGACTCTTTGAATTGCTAATTCGGTTAAAAAGGGCAACCAGAATGAGGGAACATGCTTATGCCATAATTCATATTAGAAGTCATAAATGGGAAATAGGATTAGGAGAGGGCAATGCTAGGGCAGATAAATTAGTCTCTGTGAGGAAACACCCTTTTCAAGACAGAAGTTAGCTAGAGAAGCTCACTCCATGTTTCACCAACATGCAAAAGGTCTTAGTCGGGAATTTAAGATTCCCTTAGCAGAAGCAAAGGCCCTGGTCCGAGCCTGTCCTATTTGTAGTCATCACAATGGGGGACAGGGTCTCGGTCTAGGAGTAAACCCGCGAGGTTTGCAAGCAAATGAAGTCTGGCAAATGGATGTTACTCATGCCCATGACTTTGGTCAACTAAAAAATGTACGTGTGACTATAGATACTTTTAGCAAATTCATTTGGGCAACAGCCCAAGCAGGAGAAAAATCTCTTTATGCAGAGAGACATTTTCTCAGTTGCTTTGCAGTAATGGGAATTCCAAACAAAATTAAAACTGATAATGGATCAGCTTACGTCAGCCAGAGAATAAAACAATTCTTGCAGACTTGGGGGGTGGATCATGTTACCGGAATTCCACATTCACCAACAGGACAAGCTATTGTTGAAAGAGCTAATGGAACCTTAAAAAGATATTTAGAAAAACATAAAGAAATTACATATCCGCATTCAAGATTATTAAAAAGCCTGTTTGTAATAAATTATTTGTGTATATTTGGGGAAGCGGATCAGCCTCCTGCAAAAATACACTATGAACCAAAAACACCTACTCAGGGCAGTAAAGAAGTATGGGTCAAATATAGAGATCCAAAAACAAGATGGATGGCAAGATCCTGCAAAAGTAATATATTGGGGAAGGGAATATCTTTGTGTTTCCACCCCCAGAGGTGCAGTATGGGTACCCACCAGACGGACGAGACCTGTTACTGATGCAATGCTGCCCTCTGGGCCTGGGGGTGCCGATCGAGAGGATCAGCGAGAGGATTGAGGACAAATTCCAACTGATTTTGAAACCACAGTGGATGGCAAGATCCTGCAAAAGTAATATATTGGGGAAGGGAATATCTTTGTGTTTCCACCCCCAGAGGTGCAGTATGGGTACCCACCAGACGGACGAGACCTGTTACTGATGCAATGCTGCCCTCTGGGCCTGGGGGTGCCGATCGAGAGGATCAGCGAGAGGATTGAGGACAAATTCCAACTGATTTTGAAACCACAGTTATTGCAGCTGAAAGGATACTACAAGTGACAACAGTATGCAGCTGAAAGGATACTACAAGTGGGTCGACAACTGTATTCTGCAGTGCAAAAACTTTTGGGACTTTACAGCTTTGATTGAATCTTTACAGGCCTTTGATAATCCAGGCCCAGTGCGGGCCACCTGTCTTGTTTGTAATAGTAGAGATTGTTTAGCTTGGGTTGCCTTATTTTGTGGGGGGTGTAGCCAAACCTTCTGAGTCAGACAATCCTCTATACGCAGCTCATTGTGTAATAGCTGTGCTTTTACCTACAACTTTGATTCTTGGCAGCGAGACTTGTGTCGCTATACAGGTCTTATTCCTTTTGAGGCCTTGCAGTTATTTGAAGCACCTGAACAATAGGCCTTGGCCTATTATCGACGGGAGCTGAACCATATACTATTTCGACTTAGAGCCCAGAGCAGATCACACATATATTCAACAAGGTGTGAGTTGACAGTACCATCTACATACCTTTCTATTATAGGCCCAGTGCTAGGAGATCCCAATAGAGAATTAGACGATTGTTTGAAAGCAGCGGAGCAACTTGACCTACAAGGCTCCGAGAAAGTAAAAGTTAAAGGGAAAAAGATAATTAAACGCAAGTATAAAGGAAAGAATAAGAAAAGAAAATGATAATTCTTTTTTTTTACTTATCCTAAAAAATGGGAGTGCTGAGTTGCTGCCGCAACAGTCACATCTTTCTCCCGCGTGAATGTGCGGGTATCATTGGCCAACAGACTGAATCAGACAAACTTTTGTGTTTCTTTGGCCCAACTGTAATCTCCATTTCATACTTGCTTAATAGGAGTACCATTGAAAGGCAGTGACAAGGCCATTCTTCCACCCAGTAGGCTTAAACCCCCATGTCAAGATATGACAATATGCATGAACAATTATGGTGATTGGGTACTTAGGTTGGGCTCTGGAAGCCGCCCTCAAGAATTAGAAATATTAGGTTCATGGACAGCAGATATTTGTATTAATTTTGATGGAGCAAAAAGAATGATGATTGGTGATTATACCAATGGTTTGACCCCATGGGATCCAACCACTGAGTCCCCAGTCACGCCCACAGGTGATTATTGGAAGAATTTCTCCCACTGGTGTAAAAGCATGGGAACCCAAAAGGAAATAATAAGTACAACCCGACCACAAGAACTGCCCCCAGGAGTACTTCTCCTGTGCGGCGACAGAGCATTTACTGGGATCCCAAGTCAGCCCATAGGAGGCCCATGCACATTCTGATGATTGACAATTGCCTTACCCACTCAATCTGGAATACAGAAGTATATTGCTAATCATACTAATCTAATCTGCGCCCGCCGCCGCCGGCGCCGTCACACCATAGATAGCACATGTGATGATAAAGTGAATCTGTTTAATAGGGCAGAACAAATTTCAGCATCCCTGTTTTTACCTGGCCTGGCCGCAGGACATGCTTTGTTTCAGCTTGAGAAATTGCAATGTTGGGTAGCTAAGCAAGCGAATGTTACTTCTGAAGTGTTATCACTTTTAGCTGCTGATGTAGACACAATCAGGCATGCCACACTGCAAAATAGAGCAGCTATTGACTTTCTGCTTTTGGCACAGGGACATGGCTGTGAAGAACTAGAAGGAATGTGCTGTATGGATTTAAAGAACCGATCAGAATCGATTCATAGAAAGATTCAAACTTTAACACAGCATGTTCAAGTGCTAAAACAGGATGATGGGTTTTTTGGAATAAACTTTGCATCTTGGGGAATTACGGGTTGGTTAAAACACCTCTTACAGGTTGGTTTGATGGTTTTGATAATGTTTTGTATGTTAATGTTGGTTTTGCCTTGTATTCTTGGCTGCTTGCAAAATATGAGCCGAATGATGCAAAACATGTGGCAAACTAATCTTCTTGCCCAAAAAGAAAACGGGGGAAGTGTTGAGGGTTTTGTTCAAACATGGCTGACAGAGAGAGGCCATGATCAGCTACAGCTGGTAAGGCCATGATTTTCCACTGAGACAAAAACAAGGGCGGAGGCCACGGTATTTAGCAAAAAGGGAACAACAACAGGAGGGAGAGACTGGGTCTGTCTGGCTTAGTCGCTATAAACAGAAACAGGGAGACCGCAAACATCCGCAATAAGGGGAAAAACAGGGGCTGTACCGGCC
>NW_008666557.1:0-967 GCF_000695815.1 Acanthisitta chloris | reverse complement strand
CAGGAGAGTGTAAATTTCTAAAACAGAGAGTTCAGGAACAACTCAGCCTACGGAACCCCCCGGAACCTCAACAGGACTCCAGCTCTGCTTGCAGGGAGGGCCCCCCCATGGGTGGATTGGCTGTGTCCGGGAGAGAAGGAGGATTGGGAGCTGCACTCTGACTTGTGTCCCTGGAAAGAGACTAGGGAAATAGTTCAGCATAATAAACAAAAGTGAAGCAATGACCAAGGTCCGGTGCAATGGGTGTGAAAAGATCGGCAACCCCATCTGGAGCTTTAAGCCTTTTGGAAAACTCGATCCTCTCAAACTGTAAAAGCCTTGGTTAACACTAGAGTGTAAGCCTCTTTAATATATGGAAACCCTGAGAAATTTAAAGAGGAATCTGTATTAATTACAGGGTTGAGAGGGAAACAAATTGAAGCTGTGCAAACAGAAATTGAAATAAAAATAGAGAACCTCCCAAAGTGATCTTACTCAGTTATAATTGTTCCTGTCCCTGAATACATAGTTGGGATTGATATTTTAAAGGCACTGACTTTGAATCTTTCTGATGGTTTGTACTAATTTGGAACAAAGAACTATATCAGTACTGCAACTGAATTAGTTACAATTAAACAGCACCGGATTCCAGGGGGACATGAAGAGATTTCACAGACAATTAAGGATTTATTGGATGCAGGAGTTTTAAAGTCACCTACCACAGGCTGGAATAACCTGGTCTAGCCCGTTAAGAAGAGTGACGGGTTGTGGAGGATGACCGTGGATTTTAGAGAGTTAAACAAACACACTGCCCCTTACAGCGATTGTGCAAGATGTTCTTATAAAAAAAACAGGAGCATCCTGGAACCTGGTATGCCGTAATTGATTTGGCTAATGCTTTCTTTACAAAACCCATTGCTGAGGAGCATTGGGATCAATTTGCCTTTACGTGGCAGCGGCGACAGTATACTTTCACTAGATTGCCCCA
>NW_008666556.1:62484-62840 GCF_000695815.1 Acanthisitta chloris | reverse complement strand
CGGACAGAGGGACGCTGCGAGCCGCGTCCCGCTCCGGGGCGATGCCACGGGGTGAAGGAGGGGCAGGGATCTCACATGGCACTAGGATGTTCTGCGCCCCTCACTTCCTTGGAAATGCAGCTACCTGCGTTTTTGCTGGCTTGGTATCGTTGGCTGAAGGCTACAGGCGCCTAGTTAGGGTCTTGCAGCAAACAAAGTCCCTTTGGGTGTTTGACTTTGGAACGGGCATCGACATTGGGATTTGTGGCCAAGCTTTCGGAGGCATTGAAACCAAAGCAGATCACATAAATTAGGCACCTGAAAGCTTTTGCAAATCTTCCTATACAGCTCCTTCACCTTTAAGGACTGAAATGGCT
>NW_008666556.1:52935-62465 GCF_000695815.1 Acanthisitta chloris | reverse complement strand
GGCATTTTTTGAAATGCTCTTTTAAAATGTTTTTTTTTAATTCTTTTTTTTTTCCTCTCTTTTTTCCCCCTGTTCTGAGTACACAGGTCCTCATCTAACATATTATACACAAATATATATCTGTATACACCAGAGCCTTATTTGCTTATGCCTGGACCCTGGGTTAATCCAATTGTGGAATCAAAACAAGCTAAGAGCTTTTGTAATGACTAAAGTCCCACAGCATCACTACAGAGCAGCTATCTTCTCCATTTCACAGGAAAAGAAATGTGAGCACAGACCAGTTATTGATGTGCTCTAATTAACACAGTACATAGTTAATGAAAATAGGAGTCAGAATGCAAGCCTCCCCTTTCCGGATTTGTAATTTGACTAGTTTATCCAGTATTCCCAGATGGTAAATGAAAAGAGAAAACCCCGTTTTTATTATTATTATGGCTATATGGATTATCAGATTAATAGTGGAAGGAAAAACAAGAGTATAAAATTCTCCAAATCTCAGTCCTTCTCTGCTTTGAGCAAGTTATTAATGCTGGATATCAGAATGTAGCAATGCTGATAGCTCTTTGTGGTTTCTTGTCAGTACCTAGATCAGACCCGTAAATGCCTAGAAGTTAATTTGTTGCACAAGAGGATTATAATAGTCACTAGGGACATAATTTGACCCAGAAATTTGCCTATACCAACATTTAACGATAAGAAAACATGAGCTACACACAGAAAGACAAAACCTGATTTTGGCTAAATGAACTGTACACATATACTACCCCAAACCTAACTAATAATTTTAACTAACCAGTGAAAAGAGTTCCTACTCAGTACTCCAGGTTCTGCACAGGAGCTGTTACACCTCCAAAATTTGGACTTACTCATAATTCTTGAGTCTTTGGATTTTAAAGCCAAACCTCCTCCACTCAGATTCTGCCTCTGGTTTAGTGTCATTATCTTAGCAGAATAACTGGCTTAATTTCCTACCTGAGAATACAAACTGTGTAAGAAAATTGCCAGGTGGTGAAAAGCAACACTGCAGGTCTTTGTCACTTCTTTCTCTTGCTGCCTGAGATGAGACTGGAAACAAATAGAGCTTAGCCAAAGCACTTCTACACTTCAGTTATTATCAGCTGCCAGAACAGCCCCTGTAATCTGGGGGCAGCAAGGAATATATTAGAATAGTCACTGAACTGCTCTAATTTATGCCATAAATTGAAATCTAAGAAGGCACTCAGGATTTATTATATCACCCCAGAGTTACAGAAGACAAGTGACAGTATTGTTGTGCTCTGGCCTATAGACTATGCCCCATCACATGCACTGCTAGCATTGTCTTGCACAAACAGAAGAGGGGTGTTATGCTACCTGTAGGTGCTAAAAGTGAGCTAAAGCTAAAAGCAGCAAAGATAGAAGTTTACATAATTTTCTGTCCTGTGAAAAACACTGTTCCTTGCACTTCACCATCATGAATCAGTGATGTGCTTCATGGCAAAACACTGAAAATCTGGCATGACTTGAGAAGATAATTTTGAAAACATTTGTTTAGAAACAATATGTCCATTTGAATAAGATCTGAGCACCTGTCATGCACTGGATTAATTTGGTAGGGTGTTTGAAGAGAAGGGTGTAGCTCAGAGTGGTCCAATGTCAGCTATAGCAGAAGGCAGGCTTAGCTTTTAGCTTTGGGAACAATCCCCCATTCACACTCTCTTTCCTGCCTGTACATTTACAAGCAGCCATCCCCTGATCTGCTCAACATTCCCTTTCTGTCCTCCCCCAGTATACACCATAGTCACCCACTCTGTGTGGTTACAGCTGTTCACTATGTGCACTACTCACTGCTCTCATGTCAGTTAACTGGAAACAAAATACAAGAAATGAGTCAAAATGAATCTCAAAAGTCCCAGATTATACACCTGGGTGTTAATGCTTGGGAAATTCTTACACTCTGTGGTCTTGAAGGACTGGAAGAATGTCAGGCTAACAGATTTATTGACAAGTTTGGCACAAGGTCACCAGGTGTAAGAGAAACACTGAAAAAGGGCATGAAGAGGTATAGAAAAATGTGTCAGTAAATCATAGCTATACATGAGACAGCATGAAAAGACACATAAGAACATAATGATTGGCTTTTGTATTCAGCTTTCAAGATAAAGATCAAAGTCCTCAGGAAGAAATGATAGTGAAGAATCAAAGGAGCAGATACATGGTAAAAATGACAGGCAAAAAAAGTGAATGTTGCAGCAGTGTATTGAATAAACCAGAGAAGTCAGAGAGGAAGACTAAAATTAAAAGAGATTGGACAATGGTTTCAGCAGGGCAAGCATTGTCCCATGTTACACCTTTAATGGGTCAAATGCACAAAGTAGAGCTTTGTAGTAGCTACTGTGTCAGTTTTATGACATCAGTTGTCTTCAAATCATTGCCTTTTTGAACCAGGCAGTGTTCCATCAAATTCTTTTTATACTGCTTAGGATATTCTTCTTCCTCTTTGATTCTGAATATTTAAACAAAAGTCCACCTCTGCAGGAAGCAGTTTTCAAAATACACTGTTAGTGGGGTTAGCACCTGAGAAAATCCCTAGGTAAGACTGACTGATCTGGAAAATGGAAGGCTCTCCAAATAAGACAGTTACACTACCAGCAACAAGAGTGCTATGCTTCCCTTTTTGCATAGTAAATGTGCATTAAACCTGACCTGGAAGAACCACTTCTTTGGATGAATAAGTCTTCATGCTAAGTCAGTTCTTGCCCTCCCTGTTGAGACTGCCAACAGCATCGCCAATTAGTGCCAATCCTGAATGCAAACTGTAATATGAATAGGCCTTTCAATATTTAATTCTAGACTTTTGCACTGGTGGTGTATAAATGTTTTATTAGTGCACTCCCTTCTGTAAGAGAAGGTTGATTCACTCATATTTCTGCCATACGTCTGTAAAGAAAACAAACCTGTCTACCTGAAGTACTAGCAGAAAATGGGCAAACAGGAACCTGTACTTTTGAGTTCTCCTCCCAGCTCTAGCAGTAAACTCTGGAAACAAAGTTCTTCTCTTGGGAATCGTGATTTATTGAGATCATGAAGAAAAATTCCGTTTTCATGCGATGTGCTTTGTCTCTATGTGTTCACTCTCAAGCAGTATCCAAGATCAGGAATTCTAAAGCTTTCCTTGTGGTGGGGTACAACCCATGGGTGTTAGTGGCAGGAATACTCACTAGTGCCAACTGCAGTGGTAGGCTGGAAGGGAGTAAAAAAATGCACGATGACAACTCTCATCTCTGGGCTGGGGCAGACACTACCAAACATACAGTGTGGCTTGGAGATCCTTTCTTCTTATCTCTGTGGGTCTCCTTAGACCTCAGGGTACTTCAGAGTAAGTAGAACCCACTTCATGCTAAGTGATGCTAATGCTAAGACTCTCCTACCATTAAAGAGCTTTTTTGACAAATAATGTGAAGCACGATTTACTTTCCATAGCACTTGCAGAGCATGAAGCAAGGACATTTGAACTGGTTGATTAGATTCAGATCATCTCAAGAGGAATTAATAAGCTGGTCATGTTACACTGTAAATCCTAGCATCAATAGGTATATGCATGAGCAGAAATATCCCATTTAAATCTGTGAAACATATAATAAGCCTGAGAAAAATAAAACTATCATCTATTAATTTAATATCTTACCAGATGTGAAGTGTCTTTGCCAGAGGAGGAAATACAACCAGCACAGGCCTTCACCTGCTGCAGGTGCCTTTATCAAGTCCAAGTAGCACCACCATCTCGACAGCTAGAGATGATGTGATCAGGACTAAACAGTGTAATTGCTAAAGACACTTTTCCCTGATTGCTGGCACTTGAGGAGCTGCATGAACACTGCATGAATCACTGTCAGGAGACCTGCAAAAAAATCACACTTAGAGGAAACCACTGGCAAATGTTTACACTCTGACATTTACATTTCTGATACCTTCAGGGTAATAAAAAAAGGAATGCTGACCAACACTTTTCAGGCCTTTATATACCACAGAGCACTGGGACGTTGTACAGGAAAATGGGGAGTATAGCCCACTGAGCCCCTTTTCAAGTCTCCCTCCAGGCACTGCTGTGGGGTTACACCACTGTGACTAAACACCAGAAGCTCGCCTCCAGTTTCAGGCAGATTCAGGGAGATTGTGAGTCTGTGTGCTGGAAGGGACAAGTAGCACTGAAACTGTCTTAATCTGACTTCAGAGACAGAAATGTACTGCCAGCACATCGTACTGAGTTTTTGCATATGTCTGCTGACAGAGGTGCTCGGTTTCTTGATGGATAACCCTTGAGCAAGGAGCCTTACACAATTTCTCCCTCACCCTCACAACATCTGTGTATCAGGGACATACAGTGAGGCACCAACAGCAGGGAAGAACAGTGTGAGGTTGGCACCAGCCTGTTATCAACAGACAAACAACAGGAAGGTTACTCATTCTAAGACCTTTTCCCCAAATTCACATTCTGCTTTATTGGAAGTCAATGTTATGACCCTAAAGATGATTATGGAAAATCTATTGTTTTTCATATTTTCACAAAGACTATCACTCTTCCTTCAGAGTCCTGTAACTGAAGAAGTAGAAAGATGGTAATTTCTCACTTTACCTTGGCAGTATCCTAATGCCCATTCTTAAGAAGAACCAATGGACAGGAAGGTCCAGACTGATGATGGGATCCAGAGATAGCCAAAGCTCCAGCTGAAGATAGAGTGTGGAGAAGAGAAGAGCTCTGAGACCTTTCCAGCATGAAGGTTATGGTGCCAGCCTCATGGTCTAACTGAGAGACACAGACAGCTATGGACTGTTAAATATAGTCTAGACCATGGCTGCATCCTGTGGTGTGTTCTGGTTACTATTTTTAGCATTCCCAAACCATGTTTTAATCTTCAACTCCCCAGGTGTAAACCTAATCCACACCTGCACCCTGAGAAATGCTGGATTTTCCAGACTCCAGGGTATAGTGGATTTTCTGCACAAGTTTAGATGCTCTCAACTTCCCACTCATCCTCCTTTCCTTAAATCTTAAGGCCCAGGTTGACACAGTTATTATGGACTGCAAAGTTTGTGAAGAGAAATTCTCATCAGCAAATATTATCCAGAGCCTCTTCAAAAAACAACATGAAAATGGAGAGCGAATATGAGATCCAGTGATTGCCCTGAATTGTCAAACTCTCCAAAGCTCCATGGCAACAACTGAGGTAGAAACAGGTTTGAGGCAGCCCACGAGGTTTCTGTAAGCTCTGCCTGCCCTCATCCCAGGCCTCACAGTTCCTAAATAGAGCAGACACAGTGTTTGAGGAAAAGCTGTGATTTTCTCTGAGAAATCAGCTATTGTGTGGGAGCCCTGAAAATGGTGCCAGGGTATGTAGATGCTATTGTTGTGCAGACATCCTTGCTCACAGAAAGAGCAAAAGCTAAGTCCCCGTTGTACGTGTAAATACGATTAATATTCAGAGTTTTACTCTGTTCTGATCTCTCTCCCATTAAAACTAGGGTAATCTCCCAAACTCAAAATGTCATGACTCTAAAAGCCAGAAGGCTTCATATGTTTAACAAGATGGATACAATTTGTAGCTTATCTACCCTACATGTAAATAAAAACATTTGAAAACTAATTTTTACTTGCTCTACCAGAATTAGAAAAAAAAAGTTCTGATCTATTTCAACTCACTGCTTTACGTTTTTTTCAGTTGTAAGACTTTAATAGCAAAAATGACCTCTTTTGTGGCCTACTTCTCATTTTTGAAGCAAAATGTTATGACATAGGGATTGAATTTTCTTTATTCTATTATTCCTATTTTTCATTGACTATATTGGTGTTCTATCATGTATCAGAGCTGAGTTCTGTATTTCCATGGGGAGACTGAATAGAGAGGAAACTCATTGTTGTAACCATCCTCCTCACTGTGATATAAGCTTTTACATGAGTGGAAGGTCTGTGAAAGGTGACTGAATTCTCTGTTTATTTTGCTCTACTGGAAGCTAGTTCCTGTCAAGTGGGATGTGTGGCCTCCAAATCTTGCATATATTTGCCTAGATTTTATGCATGGTATGAGGCAAGGAGTGCTACACACTCAATGGGTTCTACATCAAAATTTGGTCTTTGTTTCATCGACAGCTTGGTAGACATCAATAGTACCATTCCATGACCATTGGCGTACTTTGCTAAAAATATTACCAAAATCATACATTTTTCAAATTTTATTCTATGCTATATTTGTCTGATTGGCAGTTTCATTCTAGGATGGTTAGGTCTAAAAATAAGTACTTTACAGTAGTGTTTTGGGAGCTGAAGTTGACAAATCCATATTCTTAGATGCATATACTGCCAAAATTTAAGTGCTATTTATGCCAGTAACTGCCAATTTAAACTAAAATCTCCACTGAAAAGGAATGTAGGAAACTCTCAACTTACCCAAACTTTGCACATTGAAGATTCAAACATTTCATTCTTAAGTTCCAGATTAGAAGTAGTGGTAAATGCCTAAAGTGAGATTACGAAACATGTGAAAGGATCCTTAAAAGCCACTTTAAAATCTGGCAAACAGGTTAATTTTATGTAGGAAGATAATTTGAGGCAGCTAGCTATGAAAAAAATAGACATTGTTGCTCAGCTGGCCTTAGCTTCCTATCCAAGGAGATTGTTCTAGGTCCTGTAAACCCACACAAACTCTCACATGCCTTAAGGAAACAAGTTTTTCCTCAGGCAAAATGAGTATGACCTTCAAAATGAGAAAAAACAATTTTAATGATGATGATGATGATGATTACAATGAATAATAACAACAACAATAACAATCACCACTCTTATAATGGTAAAGTCTTTTTAAGTAAGCCAATATTTTTAGGTATAAATGCAATTTCCACAGTTGATTTAATAATTCAGCAATTCTGATGTCAGCAACAGATCAAATTTGAATGTTCTCAATGTTATTCTCTCTTTTCAAAGCAGCTTTCTCTAAATATTGCTCCTTGTGCTCTAAATTATCTTTGCATACATGACATTTCGTCTTTCTAACCTGTTTATGGCAACACTGTAATAAACTTGAAGTGCTTAAGCAAACTTGCCATCATTAATTAAGTGTAGAAATATTATGCTTCTCCAGAGAAGCTTTTCTCTGTTGTAACTAATGAGTATGATAAGGGAAGCTCTGATTCATAGACCTCAGAGATATGATAAAAATATTCAGATTGAAAAAACAACCGTACATATTAACAAAGAAGCTGCCTGTATGAATCACTGTCCCAGCCTAAGCTTTGCCAACACAAACAATTTAGGAAGCATATCAAAATCATCGAATTGAAAGGATGATTGTAACGATGTATTGTATTGAAAGGATGATCCACTTCTAGTAACAGTGTTGTCCAATGCTTTCATTATCATAGAAGTCTGTCTTGGGCTACTTATAACTATGCAAAATTACAGTCATTCGGGTTTTCTGTGATGATAATTTAGCTGAGATTGTGATCAACCATATGTGAAGAGGATTTTTGCTGTCATCGCTGTGTCTATTTTATTTTGTGCTCTTTTTTGTTCCTATTTGTCAAATTTTCAACCAAAACAATTCAGCCATTTCCAAAAATACATCAGAAAAAAATCATAGAATCATAGAATCAACTGGGTTAGAAAAGACCTCAAAGATCATCAAGTCCAACCCTACAGTGGTTACTAGACCATGGCACTGTCTAATCACTACTAAAATTCTCACAGTGATTCAGTAGAAAGCTCCTGTGTTTTTATGCTTCAAAACCAGAACCAAAATTTGGTGGGAGGAGTACATTGCTGTCAGGGATGTGATTTTACCATCCACATAAGAATTTAACCTAATTTCTTCATAGATCTACCTTAGTTCACAGAGAACCAGTAGAAATATCTTTGTGCATAACAGATAAATCACCCACATTTTGTATTAAATGAGCCTGATACTCACCCATGTATAAAAGAGTCACAAAGCCTGAGAGAGTCTTTCAATAACACTTCTGAAAAATTAAAAATTATGATAATTACTGTGGGTTGTCTTTCCTGTGATTTTATTGGCTTTGCATGTGGCAAATGGCATGAAGATTCAAAAGCAAGAAAGTCAAAGGATCATCATAGAACCATAGAATTTTAGAGGGTTAGAATGGACCTTATAGATCATCTAGTCCCAACCCCCTGCCCTGGACAGGGACACCTCCCACCACATCAGGTTACTCAAGGCTATATCCAACCTGGCTTTGAACACTGCCAGGGTCAGGGCAGCCACAGTCTCCCTGGGCAACCTGTGCCAGTGTCTCACCACTCTCACAGGAAAAAGCTTTTTCACCATATGTAGCCTAAACTTCCCCTCTTTCAATTTGAATCCATTACCCCTTGTCTTATCATTGCAGTTCCTAAGAGTGTCTCTTTGGCTCCACGGGAGCAGAAGCAGGAGCACCAGAGCCTGGAAGGAGAGAGCAAGAATGTGGAAATGTGGCAGGTGCAGTGAGTATGTGCAGAAAGTGTTGGACAGAAAGAAGACCATGATCTCACGGTGGAGAGAAGTACAGGGTCAAACATGCTACAGGAGACAGGGATGTTGAGACCCAGTTGGGCATAACCTGCCCTGGCACCTGCAGGGCAAAATCTCAAATCTCTGTTCATGCTTCTGTCAAACAGCTGGGGTGAAACCTTACAACTGGGTTAAGATCTGACAGCTGTGGCAAATCCTTTGTGCAAGGAGTGCATTTCTTCCCTGGTGCTGGTTAGCCTACATTAGGACGTTCTTGTTTGCAACGTGTTGGCCCTGGCTCGCTGCCAGATCCACCAGCATTCCCCATCCTCTCCTTCCCCACAGCAGGAGCAGGGCGAAAACTTCAGGAACATGAGTGAGGAAGCTTGTGGGTGGAGATAACAGGCAGGGAGATGGTTTGCCAATTGCTGTCATGGGTGAAATAGACCCAACTTTGGGTAATTTAACAATTTATTGCCAGTTAACGTAGTTAATTACTGATTCAGGGACAGGGAAGGGAGAGGGAAGAAGCAAACACTAGAGTGCCCTTCTACCTCTGCTGGCCTCGATGCCTCTCTGCCCTTTCCCACTGCTTTTTTCTCCCTATACCCCTGCCTGGATGGCATTCTCTACCCTTTTGTCAATACCTTCTCCCTGAGCCAATGCAGCATGCAGATGACCTGAGCAGCACCATCTTGACTTCTATTCCTTGAGAAAACAGAGGCAACCAGTGGGAATTGTCTGTGACCAAGAACTGGAACAAATTGCTCAGAGAGGCTGTGGAGTCTCCCTCACGGGATATATTCGAGAACTGGCTGGATTCAATCCTGTGCCATGTGCTCTAAGGCAACCCCACTTCAGCAGGGAGGTTGGACCAGATGACCCACTGTGGTCCCTTCCAACCTGACCAATTCTATGATTGGACATGAACATTAGCCTGGGAGCAGCTGGAATTGGCACATGGGGCAATGTGCATGGCAGCCCTCACCCTGCACCACCCTCAGTGTCTCACCACACTGGCAACCACATGAATCCAAACAAGGGCAG
>NW_008666556.1:49137-52870 GCF_000695815.1 Acanthisitta chloris | reverse complement strand
TGGGCAGGCACAGTGGAGCCTGGCACAGGCCATTGGGGTGGAGATTGAGGAGGCAGAGGGCAGGAGCTGGGGCTGGTGGGCTGGGCTGGACACCACAGCTGAAGTGGTGCAGGGGAAACAGAGCAGCAGTCCACTGAAGCACCCAAAATACAAACACCTTCGGCTTTGTGTTCCTTCACTGCTCTGTGTTAGTTAATAAACATCTGTACTTTGCTTTGTCACTATGTTGTACCACCCAAAGGTATCACAGAACCATAGAATGTTAAGGGGTTGCAGTGGGCATTAAAGGCCATCTAGTGCCAACCCCCTGCCCTGGGCAGGGACACCTCCCACCAGAGCAGGTTGCTCAAGACTTTGTCCAACCTGGCTTTGAACACTGCCAGGGTTGGGGCAGCCACAGCCTCCCTGGGCAACGTGTGCCAGTGTCTCACCACTCTCATAGTAAAGACTTTCCTAACACCTAGCCTAAATTTCCCCTCTTTCTTGCACTCAGGTATTTCAAAACCATTCAAATACAACTTTACAAATATGCCTGGAAACAAAATAATTTCAAAATTGGAAGTTGACTCAGAATAGCCTGGAGAAATGTCAGGACATTCTTTCTTTTTCTTTGTTATTTCTTTCTCAAAGGCAAAGTTTAATTTCCATCAAAACTGTTAAAAAGAAATTGCATTGAAAAAATCCACCTGAAATTTTTAAATGAGCGTCTACCCTTTGGAAACTTGGCCTGTTGCGTCTCCTTCCAGGCTCACCCAGTCAATGTGTCTCTAGGAGCTGAAACTCCTGTACACCCTGAATTAAGATAAAATCTATTTCAGTCACATAACTGTTGCAGTAAGAAACTAGTTCATTATGAAAGACTCTTGCGTTACAGTAATGAATGCCACAGAAGCCAGCAGGTAAAAATGAATAATTCTATGTCCATCGTAAGAACCGGGGTCAGACCTGAGGTAACCCATGAAGCAAGGCAAACCAAGAAATAATAAAATGATAAGCCTTCGACAAGCATTTGACATGTAACCTGTAACACAAGTCTGGTTTTTAATGCTGTAATAATGCACAACAATAAAATTGCCCAGGAAACCTTGATTCTGACCCTTTAAAAATGAATTAGCTTATTAAATTATTTTAAAGCCCTTTCAGTGTTGTAGGTACACAACACAAAAAATTCTGATGTAAACTCATGAATCTCTAAGGTGAGTGAACCTTCTTAGCCATCCCTTAAATTCAAAAGAATAAAACAATTGTTTCCAATAATGCAATCAAAAAAGTGAGGAAAAAGAGGCTCAGGGACTTCTTAAACAGCAGTTTTAAAGGCTCTTTCAATAGACACACTTTCTTCATTCAGAAAGAATGTTTTCAAGTTTTGAAAACCGTTCATAACCATTTTTGATGTTTTACATTTTTTTGCTGTCATTGCAGTGCATTTACTGTGATAATTAGAACTGATGGCAAATATAGGGGAACTTTATAAGGATATTCAATCACTCTAACACAGCTCTAGGTCCTGATGGATTTAGTAATGACTTTTAAAATGAGATTCCAGACAAATCAAACGATTAAATACTTGATCCAGTAAAAAAAAAAAAAAAATTGTCAGTGACATAAAAGCTAAAGAAGTCTTAGAAAAGATAATATGTACATAACTCACCACTCTATGTCATGGTAATTTGTTGAATGAAAAATTTATCCAAAGCACATAAGCTATTTTTCAGTTCAGCTGTTATGGTAGGATTTAGGGAGTTAACAATAATAAGGTCTCTTATCCCTGCAGCATTTTATTCTGACTCCAGAAGGGTCAAAGCCATAATTCTTTTCCATTGGGAAATTATCCTGCTATTAACCCACCATTATATTTTATATAGCTCAGTTAATGCAAACACACTATAGCATTGCATAACTAAAGCATAATTCACCAAATGAATAAAATTTTAAGCAAGACAAGTAATGTAAAGTAATCCTTTAACTTTTCTAGCACATAGAAAACTGAGGTCAGAAAGTTTACTGGGGACCAGAAGGTCAGTAGGAGTGGAAACTGTTTGCCTTTCACTGACTGCATGCTGGAGATGGGTCCCATGATGAGATTTTATCAGGAACTCAGCTGTGATCCTGCACCTCTGTCCCTGTGAGAAGTCTTCCTGCATGCATAAGGAAGTGAGATACGTATGTAGATGTGCCTGTTGGGACACACTTGGCCAAAAAGCCAACCAAATCCTGGCCTGCATCAAAAGGAGTGTGGGCAGCAGGTCAAAGATGATTCTCCCCCTCTACTCTGCTCTCATGAGACTCCGTCTGGAATACTGCACACAGTTCTGGTGCTCTCAACATAAGAAGGACATGGAACTGTTGGAGCAAGTCCAGAGGAGGACACGAAGTTGATCAGCAGACTGGAGCATCTCCCCTGTGAGGACAGGCTGAGGGAGTTGGGGCTGTTCAGCCTGGAGAAGAGAAGGTTGTGTGGAGACCTCATAGTAGTCTTTCAGTATCTGAAGGGGCTACAGGGGAGCCAGAGAGGGACTCTTTGTTAGGCACTCCAGTGATAGGACAAGGGGTAATGGATTCTATTCTAACCCCTAAAATTCTATGATTCTGTGATTCGTGTAACATCAGCCACTAAAGGCTCACAGGAATATTTCTGCATGTCTGCAGAAAAAAACCCCAACAAAACAACAAAACACTCTTGATGCATAATCAGTGTTTTTATCTTCAAAATAATTGCTTTGAGTGTTTGTGTTAATGAACTAATTTCTAAGAGTGTTAAGATGTTAAGTCCCTAAAATTCTATGATTCTGTGATTCGTGTAACATCAGCCACTAAAGGCTCACAGGAATATTTCTGCATGTCTGCAGAAAAAAACCCCAACAAAACAACAAAACACTCTTGATGCATAATCAGTGTTTTTATCTTCAAAATAATTGCTTTGAGTGTTTGTGTTAATGAACTAATTTCTAAGAGTGTTAAGATGTTAAGTATTAAATAATGCTAAGATTGTTTTGTAGATTAATTCATTACTTATTGCAATAGTTCTGTGAATGAACAATAATTTTTTAGTTTACAAATGTTCTTTTAACACTTGCAGTATTTATCTAGATCTGCAGTTGGGTAGATACACTAAAATATATGTAATTAGCATTTGTCTAGCTTGAAATAATTGTTCCATTTTGGTTTGTCAAATTGTTTTGGCTGTGTGAATGAGCCAGTGTGTTATTTAAAACCCATAAATAGAACCAAGCGATCTAAATGTGCACTAAGCTTGTAGTTTATATTTTTTCCCCCTGTTTTATGGGGAATATTTATGTTTAAATATCAACATATATTTTGGGACAACATTCAGTTCCGAGCCCTGTAAAATGTATATATTAGAACAATGATTTTTAAGTATGCAATGTCATATCACATTAATAAATAGCACAACTTGAAAACATGAATCTCAAGCAAATTATGACTTAGTCTGCCACAGAACACAAGTTGACTATGGAGCTTTTCAAAAAGAAACAGAATTTAAAATGGAAGGTTAAAGTGCCCCCGAAGTTTAGGATAGCAAACTTCCGGCTCTTCAAGGAGACGGTTAATAGGATCCCTTTGACACTGTCCTCAGGGAAAAAGGAGTGGAACAGAGCTGGCAGATCTTTAAGGAATTCTTCCATAGAGCACAAGAGCTAACAATCCCCAGGAGCAAGAAAGGCAAGAGACCTGCATGGCTGGGTAGGGACCTGCTAGTCAAACTATGGGA
>NW_008666556.1:44535-49064 GCF_000695815.1 Acanthisitta chloris | reverse complement strand
AAGAAGACCAAGAATAACAGGAATGACTTCTACAGGTATATCAGCCAAGAAAGGAAGGTCAAAGAAGGTGTTGCCTCCCTGAAAAACAAGGCTGAAAAGCTAGTAACAACAGATGGTGAGAAGGCTGAAGTACTCAACAATTTTTTTGTCTCAGACTTCACTGTCAGCCTCTCTTCCCACATCTGTTGAGTGGGAAAGCAGGATGGAGGCTGGGGGAGCAAAGTCAGTTAGTAAAGATCAGGTACCTGACCACCTGAGGAACCTGAATGTACATAAGTCTGTGGGGCCCAGAAAGAGGCAGAGTCTTGAGGGAATTGGCTGATGTAGTTGCCAACTACTCTCCAGGGTATTTGAAAAGTCATGGCAGTCAGGTGAAGTCCCAGGTGAGAGGGGTAATGGAAAAGTTGTACCCCTCTTTAAAAAGGAGGACCCTGGGAACCTGTCAGCCTCACCTCTGTGCCTGGGAAGATCATGGAACAGATCCTCCTGAAGCTGTGCTAAGGCTCATGGAGAACAGGGAGGTGACTGGGGCAGCCAGCAAAGCTTTACCAAGAGCGAGTTCTGCCTGACCAACCCAGTGGCCTTCTATGATAAAGTGACTGCATCAGCGGGCAAGGGAAGGGCTACAGATGTCATTTATCTTGGGTTCGTATAATTTTATGTTATTTTTCTTCAATATGAGCAGATGTAACCAATAAAAATATTTTGACAAACACTTTTGAATTTGCAGATTTTTGTGATGTATGAACATGTCTGACTTGCCAAGAGAGAGACATCCTGGCCAAGTCAGCGCTTAGTACGGTTTTGTATCTTTACAATGATATCTTTACATTGTAAATCTTTAGAATTTGTATCTTTACATCTGGGTCTGCAAGACAAATTTGATGGCTTTGTCCTGCTACTCTGATTTTAAACATATAGGAATAAATGCTGTTGATATAAAAGACTGTGTAGAAAGGCAGATGAGTAAGCTGCTTTCCAAATAAACTCTTGGCCAAAAAATTTCTTTGTTTTAAGATGAACAAAATGTACTTTTTAACATAATTTCATGACTTCTGGATTTATTTCTATTACTGTAATTCACTTCACCAGCTTTACTGCCACAAATGGTGCTTTTATTGCACTGTTATGTGGCATCCTGTACAATGCAATACAGCTACCAGAAACTGAAAGTTCAGACAAAAGGGCTGGAACAAGTGAAACACTAAAAAGTTTTGAGCTATTTGAGAAGGTCAATGTAGTGCACATGTCTTTCTAGCTCATTTTATATTTATGAAAGCAATTTTTAGCTCTAATAAGTCATTTGTGTTTTTTGACAGTGAAAGCACAATGACTGGAAGAGGGCAGAGTGGCTCTCTTCTGCATTAGATTTCAAATTTTGCTACAACGAGCCCACATGCTTCTCTAGGCAGAAAATGAATATCCATCCTTTTCGTGACAGACTGTACTAGGTGTTTACGGTTGTCATCATCAGGGCAAAATACTTGTAGTGAAGGTTACTAGTTCAGACCATGTAGTGCACACAGTTTAATTTGATTCACAGCAGGCTCAGCAGAAACATTGTGTTCGGTGTGCCTACTGCAGGGAAGAAAACTCTTCTTCCATGAGGAGCATTTAAACTGTCAAAAGTAAGAAACAACAATCAAAATCCTGAGTTATTCAGTCTCTTCAAACAGAAGAATGCTAGAAAATATGTGGAAACCACAATCACTGGAATACTTACTGACTTCTGGGATGTAACAAATTGTTTGTAGTTAACTCCAAAGATCTGTGACAAATAGGGAACTTTTTGGCTTCTGTCATAATTTGACACTTAAACCAAAGCATAACCAGAGCAACCTGGTTCGATGCCTCCACTAAAAAGTGCTGAATTTTATTCCACGTGAGACTGTGTAAAACTGGAGGGGTGGGTAAGTGCTTTCCTAGTCTAACTGCCTGAGATGGAGAGATGTATGTGGCCCTGTCTTTTCCAGTTACATTACCTCTCCATGCAGTGCTTCATTTCTTGTGAAGTCAAAGCCCAGCTAGGCAAAATAACACATCTACTGTGGAAAATGAAGTATCACCCACCAGATGCACATCTATAACACGTGTATACTTCTGTAATCAGAAACTGTGCCAGAAGCACTGAGATGGTGTTTATCATGAAATATGCACTGAACATTTTCCTGTTGAATCACAGAGCACTGGAAATGGTGGTACAGTATATAGTTTTTTTGCAGAAATGGAACACTGTGATATATAGTTGCTACACTGCCTGTTTGAATTCTTAAATTAAGCGTGATCATTAATTACTCAACTTCCTTGCTTTATGCATGGCAGGGTGAATTACACCTGCAGTGGGTAGTACCTATTGTTCAAGCTTACAAATTATCTGTGTTCCACAGTGTGCAAGAACAATCTTAGTTTTCTGCAAGACAAAGTGGCACACAGCAACTATTGACAATGAATTACAGTTCCTTATGAATTTGCTGCTTAGGTAAGTTGCAGGCTGCTCTTGTATAGCAAGTTTTAAGCAGATATTACAGAAGGGGATCATGGCACCAAGTTGAGTAGCGAAGTGGTAAAGAACTCGGGTGATAAAAGCATCTTGCTTTTGGACATACTGTTTCTAGCCAAGCCCTGGTTCTTCCACCTCTCTCAAAGTAACCTTACTGGAATTTAAAACTTAGCTTATGTGTCCTGTAAAGCTGAATTTAGTAGTTGTTTCCTCAGTTTATTTAGTGTGTAGGTAGGCTCAGGCTCCTATAGCATACAGTTATGGCAGCCCTCTTTCTAAATGCAACAGCAGTACTTCTCCTCTCCCCTGATTCTTTGATAAAACAGCTGCAAGGCTAAAGAAGTCATTCAGGAATCAAGAAAGGAAGATTACCACCTCAGTCAGATGGGAGAAAAACATGCATGTCTCACAAATGTCTCTGCCTGCATGCTGTCAAGGGAGCACTCCTCACCTCCATGGCTGAAGCTGGGCCAAGCTCTGTTGGCTCAAGTCCCATACCCAAGAGGACAGTGAGGAAGAGAAAGAAGCATCCTAGTTCCACAGCCAGTTATTTGGAGCACCCTACCAAGAGGAAGAAAGCATTACTTTCAGCCACTGCATTGTCCATTTTGCTTTACACTTACTTCAGGCACAGAGCAAGTGTTAGCATACAATATTTTTTCCTTCCATGGGATGTGCCCTAGACAATAGTTTTATTGTATAGAGACAGATTTTCAAGAGGCTTCTCCCAAGTGAAAGAACCAGATATTCTTCAGGAAAAAGAAATAGGAGCCTTACATACTTTACGGAAGCTTTGGACTGTAGATCTTTAATGGCCTACTAAAAGTTTCCTGCTTACTACCTCAACGTCTGGAGAAGAGACAGTGAAAACACACCTGTTTGCCAGCTAGTTACTGGCTGCTTTTACTGAGTTTCCTTTGCACCTAGAAGGTGTTTATGGGAAATGCTGTACTATACTAGGAAGCTTATGGGAAAGCTGCACATCTAAATCAGCAGAGCAGAGGTTAGTGCAATCGGTGCAACATAGGTTGCACTTCAGTGCATGATATTTCAGTGTGTATTTGTCTTTTATCCCCAGACTGGCCAGTAGTTTTTCATCCTCTCCTATTGAAACTGCTGAGATATAATAGAGAGTTTAGTAAGACAAAGATGCAGGGCACTGTAACGCCTCACTCTCAAATGTCAACATGTTAGGCACTAGCGCCGGGTGAATATGTGATCCTTATTCTTTGGCAACGTTGTTCAAACACTGATTTAATGTTTTCTAACTGTATTAGATTGACTCTGTTTTAAAACGTACATAGCCATTATCCACCTAGCGTAAGTGCAAGCTGTTGAGCAAATGTTATCTAATCCTAATCCCCAAAGTGTCATTTCCTTTTAGGTCTCCATTTCACTTTGGGAATCACAAACAAAAGTGCTGGTTCTGATTGATAGCTTTGGCCACAAGGAACTAAACTGAGATCACCATTTTGTTTAACATAGGCATTAAAATCCATCTCTGCTGTGTTTTCAGTATGCTAAAAGAAAAACCCACATGGGCCCCTCTTGCAGACTCAGAAGATATTACAGCAATCCTGCCTGATCTTTTTGACACTTGGACTGAAAACTTCTTAGATCATGTTGTATTTATATAGTACCTTCATAAAAAAGGTTAAAATGGCCAGATTTGCTCTATACATATGTACTCATGCACACACATCCCCATCTCTGTTGTGGCTGCAAGATGCCTCTAGCTTAACAATCAGTATCCATTTACTATAAAAGCACCTTGAGATCAGGCCACCAATAAATCCAATCTACCTTTATGGCAGGAAGGTTCAGGGGCCATGTGGCAAGAACTGGTAGGAATTCTTGATGGCGCTTGCATGTACGGTACAGCTCTGGTGCATGCTAAGGGATAGTCAGGGTCTAAATTTTCTCTATGGCCTTCCCTGAAAGTCACCTCAATGGGATTTATAGCCCTTTGGAAACAAAATGAGATTAGATTTATGTAAAGTGTCAGCCTTGCATTTAAAATGCAGTTGAT
>NW_008666556.1:44105-44500 GCF_000695815.1 Acanthisitta chloris | reverse complement strand
AAGGGATAAGACCTTTTGAGGATACTTCAACATGATGTGTGATTGGTAATAGATCACTGTTACCTGATATCAGTAGTTTTCTAGTAACAGTTAAGTAACTGTAGACTAGAAAAGAATTGATGCCAGAACCTTGAATGAGGAAAATCTGGGTTTTCTGGACTGAGAAAACCTAATCATATTATATACCCAGTTTTTAAATTTGCAGCTGAAAGGAAGAAAATGTATGTTGCTTGCCTTATTCAGGTCATAAGCAACATCTACTTTCCAGCAAGATCCTTCTGTAGGCAAGATTTTATTGAATTATTTATACTTAATTCTCAGGTATAAGGTGAACTGAATTCACATGTATGAACAGCCACAACCAGAAAACCAGTCATGCACATCTCTCATATACA
>NW_008666556.1:31773-44087 GCF_000695815.1 Acanthisitta chloris | reverse complement strand
ATAGATGTAGATATACATATAGATATAGATACACAACTCAGACAGGTCAGACTGAGTGCAATCATTACCTCTGCACAGCTGAGGAACCCCTGAAAGAGCCTGAGTTACCACTGCTCTGTAACTGGTAACTAGAGATACATGTTAAAAATATCTGGGAGTTAAAAAGGAATGACCAAAGTCAGAGGCAATTCCTCCCGCGAAGCTCTACTTCCTCCCACTTCTCAGCTTCTGGCATTTTCAGTATCAGGCAGGGATTATCAAAATGGGATGAAATCCCAAGTGCATGGCTGTCTCTACTGCCTTCTTCCCCCTCACTGCTCCCTGCACACAAACATACCAGTGGTACCCACTAATGACACAGCACCTTTGTAAAGTTGGTTCCAGCTCCTCATTTTAATTGTTTGGGTTTTTTTTGTGTAGGAAGCAATTAAATGCAAGCAGCAAAATTAACCATATCCTGTTAATTCACTCTAACAATATTTCTTGGGAGGTGATAAAAAGACTACTTGTAGCTATGTGTGAGAGAGATCGATCTGATTTGTAATAATTTATACTAATCAAATAATGGGTATTTTTTTTCATTTTTACTGAACTGTTTACCATGTGCATTCAAATTACTTCACCTGCTTATTTGTCAGCAAGTGAAGACAGAAAGGAACAACTGCAGAAGAGCCAGACTATCAGCAAACATTCAGGACCATTGATTCTGGTCTAGCACGTGTTGATTCTGCTAAAGTACCCAAACTGGTTTAACCCAGCTTCAGAAAGCACAGCAGAAGAAGATGTCAGCACCTTTAATAGATGGTGTCAAAAGGTCAACAGAGCAGACAGGTAAAACAAATAAAATGCAAGACACACAGAGCTTATAGCTAGAGTATAGGATAAATACAGACTAACAATGAAAGGAAAAATTACTGAATTAACTCAAAGTTGTGGTTTAACCCCAGTCAGCAACCAAGTACTGTGCAGCCACTTGCTCACTCCCCTACCAGCAGGATTTGGGAGAGAATCTGAAGGGTAAAAGCTGGAAAACTCATGGGTTGAGATAAAGGCAGTTTAATAGGGAAAGCAAAAGCTGTGCACACAAGTGAACCAAAATAAGGAATTCATTCTCTGCTTCCCATGGGCAGGCAAGTGTTCAGCCATCTGCAGGAGAGCAGGGACCCATCATGCCAAGGAGTATGAGGAAGATGAACGTCATAGCTCTGAATGTCCTCCTCCTTCCTTCTTCTTCCCCCAGCTTTATACACTGAGCGTGATGTCATATCCCTTTGGTCAGTTTGGGTCACTTTTCCCAGCTGTGTCTCCTCCCAGTCTCCCATGTAGCCTCAACTTTCTTGCTAGCATGGCAATATGGGAAGCAGCAAAGGCCTTGGCTCTGGGTGAAGTCTGCTCAGCAGTAACAAAAACATCTCTATAATATAATCAACCTTGTGTTCAGCACAAATCCAAAACATAGCCCCATACTAGCCACTGTGAAGAAAATTAACTCTAACTGAGCCAAAATCAGCACACTCAACAAGACCATTTTCTGTTAGCCTCTTTTCTTATTAAGTCTTATTTTGTACAGAGAAAGTTGTTTGTGCATGCCGTGTGCTTGGTAACAAGACCCTAAAAGAAAGAAATGAAGTTACCCAAATGAGCTGGATCTGGTGGAGCATGTGTGGCTGATCCCCAGTGATTTGTATCCTAGAGCAATCCAGAAGATTAGAAGAGATTGCAGAGAAAGGTCAAGGTGAATGTTGCTTTATGCCACAATGAAGGGCACCCATTTTCAGCTCACATTCAAGAGGATTCCTTTGTAGGCATGAAATTTCAAAACTTGTCGCTTACAAGAGCTGCACTAGAGAGAGTTTCTTACCTTCAGCTGTATCATAGCCAAGTCTTTGAGAATTTTAGTGGGTGTCTTCTAGCAAAGCGTTTGACTCCAACAGACTTTTTGCTGAATAGAAATCAAACAACAAAATAGCAGCTCTTCGTCTGTACTGGCACATCTTGTGCTTGCAGTTATAAACAGCTTCACAGAAATTCTTTCTCCTATTTGCTCCCCCACTGCTGTGCCACATGTTTCCCAAACTACCTCTGTGAAAAATATGCCACCAGAATTGACATTTAATTTAATGGAAATGACCTGGAAGAACAAAAATATCACAGTTCAAAAAATTACTGTTTCCTGTATTATTCTTAGCTTACATTGTTTAGCAATCCTGAATTTCCATTTTTCTCTTATTTATTCTTCATTCCAAATTATAACATTGTTGCATTATGACACCATAGTTGATTGTTGTGGAAAAGTCCATTATGTCACAAGCATAATATTTAATAATTCCAGAACAGTGAGAATGAGATTGAGAAAAGTTTTAACATCAGCAATATTGACAGTAAAGATAAAAGCATAAATTAACAAAAATAATAATAGGAGATGTTGAAAGAAATTCCACTTATGAAATATTTAGGCTAGATATTTAGATATAACAGATGTAGATAATGTCTTCAGTTGTGCAAGACTCTTTGCCTTACAACTTACTTGTGTTAAAAACAACTGAAGGAGAGCACTATAATGAATGCCTCAGTTTTCTATTTTTTTCCAGGGTTTTACTCCTACAATTACCTTGATAGTGGCAACTAGAGTCAGGAAATTCTGATCTGTATCATATAATTGGTGAGATTTCATAGCCCTAATGTTTAGAATAGAATAAGCTTTCATAATAAAAATTAGTTTGTTTCCTTGTTAGCTAAATGCGAAAACAAATGAAACCTTGTGTAGAACTCTCAGATTAATATTCTTTGAGACATATTCTGACTTTCAGTTCCTTGGCTAAAACTACAAATTGTATTTATTTTGGTGTCAGAAAGTCCTCCACATTTTGAGGTATAATAAGCAGACTGATCGATTATTAACAGTAGTTTTGTCTTGTGAACATGTTTTGCCTTCTAGCTTTCCTAATATTTATTTTTTTAGCAATACATCTAATTTTAATTCTGGCCAACTCAGTGGTTGTCTCCACCTTCTGTAGCCTTCTTCCTTCTTGCTAATTGGGACACTTTCCTGGCTGCTTGTGCATTGAAAACTGTTTATAGTCACATTTTCTTTAATTTCCGTGTATCACCATCCAGTATTTTATGAGTGCTGTGAGATATCCCTTAACATTTAAAGATTCCCAGTTATTTGATATCTTCTTTTGAGCTTGCTTAGCAATACAACCTTTCCTTTCCTTTTCTCTAACTGGAGTACTGACAAAGATTGTTAATTTACAAGGGAAGCCTCAGTTACAGCTGCCATTCAATCCCACATTTCTCATGGACATCTCGTAGTTCCCAATGTCTTTGAAATAGTTACACAATAATGACAGCAAGGCATTTGCTTCTGGTAGTTACTGATTTTTACCCAAAAGCTTTTTCGAGAAATCTCGTAGCACAAGGTCTCATTTTTCTCTGGCATACTGTAATGGATAATGTTCTAATGCATTTCTTCCCACAGCTTTTCCCTGCTGTATTGTATTTTGCCTTTGTTGTATAGGCACAGCTGAGCCTGAGTTACTACTGGCTTAGCTTCAGCTTGCTTTGAGATTATTCTCACGTGGCTTGGTTTAATTATTTTCTGATTTTCATTTTATGTATTTGAACCAGAAGCTCAACTTATCTAATTTTCCCTAGGTTTTTTTTTCACCTCAAAATCAGATAAAATAGCTTAAGATTTTAAAAGCTGTATAAGGAATTATGCAGTTATATTATTAAAAAAAACCCTGGCCTTCCAGCCAACTAAACAGAAAGCAAACAATTCCTTAACCAGACAATCAAGCAAAAAAAGAAAAATCTTTTAACTAGTAATTGTTCTTTCTCATATCCTATTTAGTGCTTGAAATGCACCACTTTGTCATTGCTTTTGTTTTCTGTTTTAGTGGGCATTTATTGGTTGCTTTCTCTGGTGTTTTTTGTTTTTTCCAATATGGAATGTGATTCTTTCCTGCTCTATATAGATATTTTTCCTCATACATCATCTGGTGCAATATAACATTACTTTGTTTGCTAAATCTGTAAGTATGATACTATGTAGCTTTCCTGTTAAGCCAATTTTTGCATCTCATTTCTGGTACTTCTTGAAGAATATCAGATTTTTTAATTTTAAGATATAGACTACTAGGCTGTAACATGGTCCAGGATGTTGTACCTGGCTAGAAACCAAGTTCTACTTTCCTGATTCCTATAGTGCTTTATCACAGTTGATCACACTGTGTCTTTCGTTTTCCTTTTTCTGTATCCTTTAGGTTAAAACTTCTGAGGGGAGATTATGTACTTGTATAGTGTGGATCAGATCTTGGGTGACCTCTAAGAACACTTACTCAAATTATTCAAAATAATTTAGCAGGAAGAATAAGACATATTCTAGCAGTTCGTGACCATAAATTATGTCACACAAATCATGCATTTTTCTCTTTCCTCAGACAAAAAGGAGGGCAAAGCAAAGCAAGGAAGACATCCTACCTCCTCAGGGTATGCTAAAAGGGACAGGAGAGTAATGTTGCTCCTTAAAACCCAGCAGAATAAGCAACTACACAGACATCCCCATTCTTAGAAACAAGGTGTTACAGTTTTTGTTTGTCCCTAATCTCCAAAACCACGAATGCAAGTCTTAGAACAAAAGCTTTTGGCAGTGACATGGAGAAGTTTACCTAATCATAATAAATTGTTACATAACAGTAATGATGAAAACAAAAATAGACCTAACACCAATCACTATATCATGCCAGAAATCAAATGAAGCAGTCAAAGGGTCTGATTCCCAGGACAGGATCTCCAGCCTTCATCATGACATTCCTTTGTCCAAGTGAACAGCAATAGTATATCAAAGAAGGGCTCTAGTCTACCAGAGCACTCAAAGTCATGATGCAAGCCATAAAACCTGAGCACGTACCCAAACTGAATCCAGAGGAGAGTCCATCAAACAAAACAAATAGATATACTTAGAAATGGCACCTCATGTGGGGTGACAAACAAAGCCGTAACTCGCAATAGCAGCAGGTAGGAAAATAGAGGTAACAGCAGGGAGCTGGGAGGAACCTTCTGGAGGTACCATGAAAAATCACCTGTCTACGAAAATTACAGTGAAACAGCATGCTTCTGAATGTCAGCAAGATTTTTATGCAGATGGGGATTTACTTTTTCTGCACCTGCTGTCAGTATGCATTAGACCATAAACATCAGCAAACATTGATTAAGCATATTGCCCAAATGAAACATTAGGCAAAGAAAGAAGGGAAGCATCTCAGAAACTCTAAATCATCAAAGAAAAATGACTCATCCCACAGCAATTTAAGGCAGACTAGAATCATTGCTGCTTATCAGACTCAGATGTGTTGAAAGTTTTGTGGATATAACTTTTTAGTAAATATAACCTAACTTTTTTGTTTAGCAAATTCAGAGATCAGTAGTCATCAACTGCAAAGATCAACAGAAGGCTCTCTTGACTCTGAAATCAACAGTCTAAAATATGACTACTCTAGTTCTTAGCCAAATGTTTGCTTCTTGGAAGAGTTTTGGGACAATACAAACATCAGGAATCCAACCCTGCCCTGCCCTCCTGCCTCATTATTGAGTATAAGCAGTCAGAATCTAGTCAGTAGTTTTTAAAGTAGTACAGTAAAGAGAAAGGCACAAAAGCTACAGACAAGCACAAAAATTCTGAGCAGCCATACAATCTCTTTCTCCTGCTGGAATAGATTTACCCCAGACTAGACCTATAGTATTCAGTGACCATTTTCTCTCCAGTATCATAAATGGTTCATGAATAATTGCAAGATGCACATGTCATTTTTGGCATGATTTAATCTGTGTTCCAGCTGTTATTTTCAACAGCATGAAGCCCTATAGGTAAAGGTTACCTATAACATATTGGAAGGCTTGTTTCTGCTTGTTAACAACATATTGCAGGAGGGTTTTATTATGCAGACATGCCTAGTTACAGATGAGCTCCACTAAATAATAAAAATGTTAACATATTGCTACGATAAATAAAATATGTGTCATATGGGGTTTGATTACTGAATGCCTGTGTGACTCCAGACAATCTTGAAGTTAAAGGCATTTACAGGGCTCAGGCTTCTTCTGTCTCCTGTGGATGGAGATCCTGACTGCCCTTGCAGTGATGCCCACCTTGGCTGCTTGTCACAGCCAGGCAGATTAGTTGAATACAAACTCCTCTATGCTAGGACAGGTGCCCCAAATATCATACTACAACCTGTTAACTATCCACAAACATTGTGAGACTTACCGATCCCTGGCAGATGAACTAGCCATCTACAGCTGTGTGTGCCTGGCTTACCAGTGATGACTGACTTCTCTTCAGGCTGAGCTTTAACACATCTTCACAAGTAATTCCAACATAGTTTTCATCCATCTCAGCTGAGCCATAACAAAACAATAGCAATGCTGGAAATTCTTTAAACTCCACAGGCAAGATTCCTCCTAGCCCACATCTAGGGAGAATATGACCAATGCATATTCTCTATCTAACCTGAAAGAAAGTCAGCTGGAAATGTTTGACAGGGAAATCTGCCAATGTAGGGAGTTCATAGTAAAATAGGATGAAAAAGAGAATTTATATTTTGACTTTTCAACCTTATTATGTACTGATGAAGTGTGTAACTTTCAAATCACGTTTGTAATTCCCTGCAAAGCTGACTAATCTACTATGGCCCTTAGTAATGTGAAAGACAGAGTCTTAGCTGAGCATTTCGATCTGCAATATTTTAATGTCTTTTCACACTACATACTGAACATGAAGCTCACCTATCACCAATTTTTCAGTTCTGTCTTCTCATATGCAGACACATCTTATACACCAATCACTTTTCTACCCAGCTCTATTTGCAGAAAGCAGTAAGAACAGTAATATTTAGCATAGTAATTATCCTTTTAGCCAGGCCATTTTTCTCTTGAAAATAGGATCTCGAGCACCTGCTGCAATTCAGTTACCAGATTATGTCACAGCCAAGCACCTGGCCTTACTAGACTTATTCAGCCTAAAAGCCATTTGATAAGCCTTTAGAGGGAAATGGATTATATACATTGATGCACTGAAATTGATTTTATTTTAATTCACCTAACTCATCACTAAGAATATATTCTGCTTTTCTTTTTGCATTGTGAAAGCTTTGATAGGCAACATTGTGAGGTTCCAGTAACTGGATGTTATTAAGGAGAACACATTACCTCTGTGTTCAAATGACAGACATTCATTTCAATGCTCCTAATAATACCAAGTGGTCTCATGCTTAGGCACTTGACCATCAATTTATTTAAAAGCCAAATAAATTGGGTTGCTTTCATTTGAGTTTTTGTGTTATGCTTTTCTGTCAACATGTATTGGTAGTACTTACTTAGTTCCAAAGCAGGAATAAATAAATATTGAAGTGCCATTACCCAAGAGCAAGGAGATGCAGTCCAGCCAATGGCAACTTTTATAAAAGTGTAATTTGAAGTAAAAAATCTGAAGCATTTGAAGGAACTATTGATCTTCTCCTAAAATAGCCAGAGGGAAGTTCAGATGCATATACTACAGGACCAGCTATTCCAGGCAAAGCAAAAGACTCAGTACTCAAAAAGCCTTACCAGCCCTGAGGGACCCTGCTAGCTTTGACAGTAGTTGGAAACTCATCACTGCTCGAGATAGCTGATCAATTCTCATAGCAAGAGACTTTTTAGATAAAGTCAGGGCCGATTTACTAAGTACTGTTGCACACCTGGTTTTAAATAATAGCCCTTGTGACAAGAGCTGTAACTTCTGTGTTCTGGAGACCACTGAGGATGCCCTCGGGGCACAGCAAGGAAGGAGGGGAATATATTGAGCCCTCAGCTCCAGCTACCTCACCAAGCACACACGGTACTCTTAACACAGGTATGATTCATTCAAAATTACACACTGCCTATACTCCATGATAGGAATCTACTCTTTCTGCTCATCTGCAGACCAAGCTTCTCAAATTCCTGCAAATTCAGAAGAAGAACAACAGGCTTTTAAAGCACTTTTGTCACACATTCACAGCACAGTATCCTTGCTTCTCACTGTCCTCCTGCAAGACCCATGAGCAAGGACAGGAAGGAAAGCTGCTGTGCTTTGAAGAGAGGAAAAATGTTGGAAGCCTTTGTGCCATCCTGTTCTCTAGCATTGCAAGAATGTAATAGAGGGACTAGTGACCTGGAGAAAGTACTTTATAGCCTCTGCTTGTTTTGGCTGGGGTAGAGCTTATTTTCTTCATAGTAGCTAGCATGGACTATGTTTTGGATCTGTTCTGGAAACAGTGTTAATAAAATAGGGAATTTTTAGCTATTGCTGAGCAGTGCTTACACAGCATCAAAGCCTTTTCAGATCCTTACCCCACCAGTGAGGAGGCTGGAGGTGCACCAGGAGTTGGTGGGGGACACAGCTGGGACAGCTGACCACAGCTGACCACAGGGCTATCCCCTACCATATGGCATCATGCTCAACATACGAAGCTGGGTGAGAAGAAGGAAAGGGGGGGTACATTTAGAGAGGTGGCATTTGTCTTCACAAGTCACCATTATGTATGATGGGGCCCTGCTTTCCTGGGAATTGTTGAACATCTGCCTACCCATGGGAAGCGGTGAATTTATTCCTTGTTGCGCTTTGCTTGTGTGTGCAGCTTTTGCTTTATACTGATTAAACTGGTTGTATCTCAGCCTAAAATTTTTCTCTCTTTTACCCTTTTGATTCTCTCTCTTATCCTGATCAGTGAGCAGCTGTGTGGGACTAAGTTGCTGGCCAGGGTGAGACCACATCAGAGCCCAAGTTCACACTGCTATTTGTAACAGAGATTCTTTAGCCCGTACACAAAAATGACAGTTTAGGATAGCTGAGGCCAATGGATTCTATGTACTTCAGTATTTCACCATATTTCACTGTTACAAAACATGAAAAAAAAATAGATGAATTAACTGAAAAATACAGTGGAAGTAGACACAAAAGAAGATAAAGGGAATGGGAAGGAAGAAAAGAGAGAAATTCAAGCTGCTTGCAGACATTTGCACTTTTTAAATCAAGCTCTGGAAAGCAGGAAGGGAAAGGAGGGTTAGGTCAGAGAGATACAAATCCAGCTAAGAATCGGAAGGAAGGTTTAACGAGGAGAGATAAGAGAGAACAGGCAAACCTCAACAGCCCTAAAGAGAGCCATGGCTAACAAAGGGACAGAGGAGATGTACTGTGAGGCTTATTTAGTAGAGGTCAGCCCTAAAAGCTGGGGCTAAGCTGACAGTTTCCTCAACTGTGTCACTGCTGCAGCTAGGAAGGATTTTGTCATTAGATCTTATCTGTACCTATCTTTAAATGCTTTTCTTTTGCAACTGTGTTTGCAAACACATACAACAGACAATATAATACAGGTGTCAGTGCATCAGACTGTAATCCCAAGGAAGATTAAGGGCTCTCTGGCACTGTAACAGACTGTCTTTGTTAAGTCCCGTTGTCAGTGTCCCTTAAAGTAGCTACACATGACCACAAGTGTGCTCATGCCTACAGGAGTGACATCTTGTTCCTGGCCTAAGATTCACCAGCTTCACCCCTCTGAGATACCTGGTCTCTGCTATGGAACTGGGATGCAGAGACTGAAATTATGAGACCTGAGTTTTCCCCTGACCTTCCAGAGTAGCAAACCTCAGCTTTGCAGGGGAACACACTGGTGGTTGCTCCATATGCAAAGAATGGTGAAGTCACATGAGGAGGTGCTGATTGCTGTTCTCCAGTCCTGAATATCCCTGGAAATCAGAAGGAACGCAACTGTGACCACAATCAGATGTAACCACTGTGATATATGTAATACACTGTATGTTTGGAGTCTCGTCTCTCAGCAGTGCTTCAAGAGTCAAGGATTGAATGGGGGAACAGAAGAACCTCTTGGTCCTGCATCCTTCACAATATCCAACATGGTACGGTTTGGACAGGAATGTCTAAATCTATTTTTTTGGTCCTGCTCATGCTTTGTGCATCTCACAAGCAGCAAGAAGGAAGCAACATAGCTGTCCAGGGCGTTCTGTGTGCTGCATGCTGATTGACTTGAGAAAGACAAGACTTTTCTATTAATAATTCATCCAGGAAGGCCACAGGTTGTGCAGGATGCATGATGACTTGGAGTGGACACACTTGCAAGAAGTGCTTGGTATAGAGGGGCACAGAGGCAGAGGAGATAAATTACAGCACTGCTGCACTCCTCGCCAAAGATCAGTATAAGTAAGACTTGCCCAAGACTGAAAGCAGACAGTATGGAAATGAAGCCAGAGGCCCAAAGAGAAGGCTGTGGCAGAGCTCAGCCTTGCCGTGGCCAGGAATGCTCAGGTTAGCAAATGCATAAAACCGACAGATGTTATTATGTAAACATATATTCTCTTCAACTCAGACTCACTTTCCTCACCATCACATTCCTCTGAGGTCTCATCTACCTCAAATGAGCCTAGAGAGACTCCCTGTGTTGAGAGCTGTAGGACACATGCAAGAATGTCCCCTCCACAGCTTCTTCCTGCACAGTAGCAGATCCAGTGGGCTGTGGAGGCTTTTGATGCTTTGTGTGCAAACACAGGCCGCTGCCATTCAAAACCCAAAAATTTCCATGGAGCCACCAAGAGCAAGACTGATGCAAACAGCAACTGCACACTTGTTTGTGCTGGACCAAGAGCAAAAGGGATTGGTATAAACCTCCCTAGCCATGTATTCAGAGCACTACAGTTCCTCCATTTTATGCTGTTTGCTCAGCATTAGCAAATTTGTACATCCACACTATCAAGAAAGAGAGATTTTTGTTGCTGTTGAACAAACAATTTGGAGGCTTTTCATTTCTCCTGCAGTCAAGCATTTTTATAAAGCCCTGCCTAGTGTCCTCTGCTTTAAAAGCCCTATACAGACAAAAGAGCTGGCATAAAAAAATCACCCAAAGAGGCAGACCACAACCTCTTCCTTGCAGTCCCTTCCCTGTGACACAGGAAGCCTCTAGCACCGAAGTAGCTAATACCAAAAACACACACTCACTTTTCACAGCGCGTTTGGAGAATTTGGAACGATCCTCCGAATGCGACTGACTCCCTTACACAGAGTTTGTTTTGCACATCGCTTGCCCCAAGGCATGTACCGTCTCTGACAGACCCTCCACAGCAGCATCGTATCCACTGCTCCATGTAACATTAATGAAAGCTTGCGAGGCTCGTTAGGCAAATACGGCACAGCCCAGCAGGATGTGGCACTCTGCCAGTGCTGCCCTACCCCCCAAATCGTGATGAGCAACTCAAAGGGTTATGCTAAGTATATATCTAAAATCAAACCTCTCACTTCAAAGGAACTGCTCTTCCCCCTTCTCCACTAAGCCCATCCATTTCCTAAGAACAAGAAAGAGATGGCTGAAAAAAACAGACTGTGCAGTATTTGGGTGTAGTTTCAATGTAGCTTGCATAGGAGACACACACTATGCTCCTTCACCCAGCACTTCTTTCAGTGCCTTCTTTAAATTTTTAATAGATACCCTGTTGAAGGTACGTGCTTCCCCTTTCTGAATGTAAAATGTATTTATTGTGTTGTAGTGGATGGAGATGGAATATGGATGCACATCTGCTACTTCTCAAAAAAACTAGATTGGCATGAAGATGTTAAATATTATTCTTCATTGGGGAGACCAGATAAAGCACAAAAGCTCTCTTTTCCCTGTAGTGTTGGTCACCCTAAAATGACCCTCTGAGACCTGTTCTAAACACCCAGGGAGTAAGCATACCTTATGTAATCTTCTAAATAGTAGAAAATTGGGGATAAAACATTGTCATATCTGAATAATAACATTTTACATGCACTTCACCGAGGTCTAATTGATTGCAGAAAGGGCAAGTTGATTAAAACAATTCTCAGTAATTCAAATCAGGTGAAATTACAGAGGCATGAACATGAATCAGCACCATATGCTGATAAGTTTTTGTTATTTCATTAGGGGCCAAATGTTTCTGCCTCTGCATAATATCTATTATAAGACCATTTTAACATTCTTTCTTTTCAGATGAATAAAGATTTGGGGGCCCTGAGCAACCTGATCTTGTGGGTGGCATCCTTGCCCAAGGCAGGAAGGTTAGAACTAGATGATTTTTCAGGTCCTTTACAACCCAAACCATTCTATGAATTTCACTTTCAGAGAGTTATAGGAGAGCTCTACCTACAGGTATATTTGGATGAGAAGCTCACCATGAGATGCAGTGTGTGCTAGCAGCCTAGAAAGCCAATCAAATCCTGGCCTGCATCAAAAGGAGTGTGGCCAGCAGGTAAAAAGAGG
>NW_008666556.1:13452-31649 GCF_000695815.1 Acanthisitta chloris | reverse complement strand
CCCTATGAAGACAGGCTGAGGGAGTTGGGGCTGTTCAGCCTGGAGAAGGGAAGACTGTGTGGAGACCTTAGAGCAACTTTTGAATATCTGAAGGGCCTACAAGGAGCCAGAGAGAGACCCTGTGTTAGGAACTGCAGTGATAGGACAAGGAGTAATGGGTTCAGACTGAAGAAGGGGAAGCCTAGGTTGCATGTGAGAAAAAAAGTTTTTACTGCAAATGTGGTGAGACACAGGCACAGGTTGCCCAGGGACGTGGTGGCTGCCCCAACCCTGGCAGTGTTCAAAGCCAGGCTGGATGAGGCCTTGAGCAACCTGATCTAGTGAGGAGGTGTCCCTGCCCATGGCAGGGGGTTGGGACTAGATGATCTGTAAGGTCTACTATGATTCTATTCTTTCAACTGTGTAAAGTTCATAACTGATAAGAATTTGGAACAAGTAATCCAAGTTTCAGTGATCTCATTTTGGGAGCAACAAAAAAGTAAAACAGCCTCTTGTTGAGCCAGTACATTTGCTGTAGTTCCTGCAAAAGAGGGGACTGCAGGCTGGGCTGCAAACAAAACTAATGACAAAAGTCATCTAACTGCATGAACACAGTTTCAGCTTGATGGAACTGAAAGCGAATACACAAGCAGAACATTTTCTAGCCTGAAGGAGCTACTGATACGAACCACATTTTTAATCTGAAGTGATGTATGCACACATATATCTGCAGGTACTGAAGTATCTCTACTTGTGCACCAACACGTAAACTCACATAACCTCATTGTATGCCAAGTTCTGTGATGTTCAGAGATTCCCATTTAAACAAGAAATTCGGCTAAAAATTTGCTTTGCTTGGTTTGCAGATTAACTCTCTTGTCTTTCCTCGGGAACTCAGGAATCGAAAACATATATTTGTGATTCAAGTTCACACTTACAGACTCTTGTAAAAACTTCGTTAAGACTCTCTGTGGTGATACATTTCACCAGGGTTTTTTTTTTCTGATTGGCTGTTTGCATAAAAGAGTGGTGCCAGTGACACCTTCTCCATCTCAAACTTCATGCTCTTTGCCAAAATCTCCTTTCTCTTCATTCCCTTCTGTTGCCAACCATGCCTCGCTCTTGGTTTTTTCTGATAATTTCACTAATTCTCCCACTTACAAGTACCCCAATAATCCATCCTACCATTCTCTATCCTTACAGCTCTTCTTATTCTGTCTTTTTGGACTGCAAGCTCAGTGGGACTCTGTATTCTCTTCACACAGGAACCTCCATTCTGTGATTTGCTACTACAAATGCCAAAAACAATGGTATGTTTTTGTTGGCACTGAGATCAATGTTGGGTGCTGCCTCCCTTAGATCTTGACTAATAAAACACTCAAACATGCAGAAAGCCATTTAGAGTGGAGTAGCACTCAGAACAATTTAAGTACCTTAGACTTGACTATCCATGGCTAATTACCAGGATGGGATTTAAAGTGTGCAGATGTAAATCGAGTGTACAAAAACCCATCTGGAGTACACTGTTCACTGGTTTGGATAAATGCAACGTTAAAAATCAAATAAATCCCTAAGTACCATAAATCAAAAGTGCTATGCCTAATGTGACAGATAAAAGGACTGTGGTACTCTTCCCAGTATTTTTGTAAGATGTGCGTTGAGAAAACAGATTTTAGGATGTCTAGAAACATATTTTTAAGACTTCACACTTCCTTCTTGAAAAAGTTTTGCCTGTTCCTCTATCCAAGCTCATGTTACTATGAAGGAGGGTGGGAATTAATCCTTTTATGCAACAGTTTTACTTGAGCTACTTTAAACACAGCAACTAGCAACCGCCAGGACTACCATAAACTCAAATTACATAACTAGTGTCTGGTGATGAGAACTGAGTACTTACTTTAGCTCAGTGTTGCTGGATTTGGAAAGCAAAGATAATTTTTAAAATATGGTGAGAACAGAATTTTATCTGTAGTGGTTTGAAGTGTGACTATTAGAGAAGTAAGTACTTTGTATCAGAAAACTACACCAGTCTTGTAGGAAAAAAAAGAGATGAAGACCTGTTTGGGGACAACAGCTGAGTTGAAAGACAGAAGCATAGAGCAGTTTGAGGGAGGTGAGAGGTATGGTAACCTTGCAACAGGTGGCAAGACACGCTTTTCTTAATTCTCTACTACCGCCTTCAGTCAAATCTGACATTAAACCTTATTCAAAAGCTCAGTCTGACTGATAAAAACATTTTTTATTAGATCTTTTCACCATGATTTCAAAAGGCACTTGATGTATCTGTCATATATACGAACTAAATTACAAGTTCTGCACAGCACATTTGCCACTAAAATAAGCATTTTAGGCCCAGTCAATCATCATCAAGACAGAATGGTACATTTTCAACAATTGTTGACAAAACCACTAAAACCCAAGTAAACATGGTTAAACACAGAAGTCATATAGCAGAAAACCAAGGAAATTCCATAATTACAGCTGTTTGTTCAGAATTATTTAGTCTCCTGAAGCATATGTACTCCTTAATTATCCAATCATACACCGTTTTTCCCACTACCAATCTTAATTCTGGATTTTCTCTCTTTTTGAGTAGGGGTTGTCAACACCAATAAGAACCTATTAATAGTTTGTGATGCAAATATATAAAACACATAAATAGTTTCCACAACACAAAAGAATGCAGGTATTGACTGTTTGTGTTTAATGTCCCATGGGTGGGGAGCTTGAAAAGGGTTTATCAAGCTGGCTTATGTCTTTTCACCACCATCCTCAGGCATATAACTTCAGCTGCAGTATTGATGAGGTTATGTCGTGGACGTGTCTGTGTGTAAATAACTGAATAAACACGGGAAAGGTCTTTCTCGATCCTTTCTTTCCATTTTATAAATCATTTGGTGCCATTAATCATTTAATCTGGTCACCCAAAATGAGGTCTTAAGCCTTTTTTAATCTTCAGTGATAGAAAAGATACCTAAATACATGGTTGGACACATAAATAGCGGTCTGACAGCTCTAAAATGTCAACATGTCCTTAGCTTCAAAGGACAGCTGGAATACTTAGCTGGTTTCTTCTGAAATCTACCATCTAAAAATGCAAGTATTCATTGATCAACATTTTTAATGTGAAATCTAACAAAACTAAACATATTAATAGCGTTTGCACTTTTGCATACATCAGATGTTGGATCCCAAAAACATTTAATTTGAATAACAGGATTAGTCCCCCCACATCATTTAGCACTTTCCTCAGATGAATCATGTTATTCATCTGAGTTAATTTTCATCCTTTTCAGGATCAGCCCCAATGTTTCACATTTCATCCACCCTTGCTGTAGCTCTGTTGAAAACCACGGAAACACATCTAATTTTCCCACCATTTTCACAAGTATTTACCCCATCTCCATGTCCTGGAGTTCAAAAATACCTCGAGGGGTTTCAATCACAAGAAATATTGTTGTAGGCTTGACATCTTCACCTTTTTCATTGCCATCACATGGGAAAATAAACACGTTCCATGCTGAAATTAATCAAATTCAGCAATCTTTTGACAGTAGTGCTCCAGCATCTTCTTTCACTGCTTCATCAATCACAAATAAATCATGATGGCTGGTGAGGCACTGGAGGGTTGACATGGCAGTGTGTCAATATCCGTAACTGAAGTATTGTTGTTGCCTGGTAAATTATTAGCAGAGGGGATTGTTGACTGAGCAGCAATTCCCCAGAAGTTTGGAGCCATTAGGGCACATCACTTTCAAAGCCCATTGGCCTCAGAAGACTATAACAACAGTTTAACCTTAGCAAGGGTGTAGCATTTGGACTGGGCTATCCATTTCCACGTCCAGGTCCAGACCATATACATTGATAAGCTGTCTCTCAGCATGCAGCTGGGGAACCATCACCAAATAGACAAGTTACTAATGCGGTTCCCCGGGGAACCTATGGCCCTAGGACAGGTCACATTTTTTAATCAATGACTTGGAAAAAACCAAAGTCATTACAGATAACGTTTCCAATAGTCACAAAGACTGATGGAAGGCCAAATAAGAGAACAGGTCCCTAACCCCATGTAATTTTAATGCCTGGAAGCTAGGCACAGACAGCACATTTAATAAAGCTAAATGTAAAATCACACAGTGTCCAAGTGATGATTGATGACTGATCTCCTCTGTGCCCATTAGCACCCCAATGTGATTACTTGCTGTCATTTTTGGGTTGCAAACAACAGCTAGTATTGAGCCACATGCATTTATATATAGTTATGGAAGGTATGACTGACAGAAGATAGGTTTTCTAAGTTCTATAGATTCAGTGGGTGAAAAGGCTTTACACAGAACTGGAATACAAGGTACTCAGATAGAAAGAGAGATTTATTTGGGGCCCGTCATTAACAGGTCACATTAAGGTCATGGAGGGAGCCATCAGTGCCTGGTCAATCAATTAAGATGCGAAACGATTGGTTATTCGAAGCAAGGCTTATTATGCATAATTACCCTATAGTTCTAATTTCCTTAACGCCTTGATGTTGGGAGTGTACAAAATGAGACACCCGTTGTGATGTGGCCAGGTGACACTGTTTGCCAGGCACAAAGTAGAAGAGAACTATTTGGACTTAGAATAAGCAGAGATTGTCTGGCTGTCCTATTTCCTATACCTGTAATTGAGTCATCTACCAGGGATTTCACAAATGAATGCTTGAATATTCCCTCACCTTGGCATGGCTGCAGCTATGGCCATTTCCATGGTGTCTGCGTCATACTCGCTGGATACCCAAATACTCAGTTTCCTGGACTGTGATGTTACATATTTTGCTGTGCCTTTACTGGCAGTGTGGTAGTAGAGAATATTCCTGCTTCTCCTGGAAAACATGTAATAGTACATCTAAACACAAAGAATGTAGGTGTGCAATATCTACAGAAATATGATTTGGGTAGCAATAATTGAGTGAGTGTTCCAAGAGCCAAAGAGAATCATTAAATATTGAAAAACTTGGCCTATTTTTATAGAATGTAATGTGTCGATACATTTTAAACACAGAGAAGGCTCACAGGCAACTTGGTTGTGCTGTGTAAGTACTCACATGCGCCACAGCAATAGGATCATAGAGAGCTTGTTAGCCCATCAGCCAAATACATGACAAGATAAAGTAGCTGGAAGCTGAAGTGAGCGAGTCCAAATCAGTAATAAAATACTATTAATGCTCTAAATGAAGAATTATTAATTTAGGAATGATTACAAAGATTGCTTTGTGATATGACCTATCAATGACAACTTTCAATTAAAGCTTCAATGTTTTTCTGGGAGAGGCACTGCACTTAAGCAAGAAATTGTTTACCTAGTAATCCAGCCTGTGCTATAGAACTCAAGCTACATACCCACAGATTGTTCCATTCTAGCTTGATAACTAAACTTCTATAACATAAACACTTTTTTAGTTTCAATAAACAGGAGAAAGAGCATTTTTTTTCTGCATGGAAAATGAAAATTCCGTATCTTATAACACATCACTAAAAAGTAAGAGTATTTCTGCTGCTGAATTTTAATGGTTGTTTCAGAATAATTTCACCTGAAAACACTTTAAATTCATTGTGGAGTTGTGTGTTTATTTGTTTGGTTTTTTTCTGAGTGAAAATGTTTCTCTTCCTGCAGAGTAGCTCAGGCTTAGCTAAGAAAACTGTCATTTCTTCTTATCAGAAAACACGAGTCCATTGTGGACAACCCTGCTCGGTATCCATTCCATCAGGCTTTGTTTCTCTGCTCCACTACCTTGATTTTAATGAAACCTGTCCTTGTGCTTCTGCTTGCTTTGAATTAGCTATTCTTCACCCAGTCAGATTGATTGACTTTTTTATCTCATGACTGCCCAAGTATGGAACAAACTTCTTTCACAGCCATCTATACCACTTACAAATTGTTTTCTGTTTTATTTCCATTTATTCTTGTAAACACTGAAGCACAAGAGACTGAAAGCTTCAAACTTTGCCATTACTTTACTTTAGAAAACTCTGCTGAATTCCATGGTTGCTCCCTCAAAGACCTCTCTATTTCATTTTACTGCTTCAACAGGATCCTCTCTGGGCTAAGTTGGTAAAACATACCGAGGGATAGCTCTGCTTTGGGTTTTTTGCACTGCATGTTATTACTGGGAGGAAAATACTCTATAAGCACTAAATCATATAAAGTGTACTATTCAATTTTGCTTAATTTAGTCAAATTCGCAATATTTATTGCGGATTATGTAGAAATCTGCTGAAATATTATGGCCATATGGTATATTTAAATACTTAGCAACGAATGACAGGTCTTTGATTTGTAGTAATTTTACAACTGGAGTTTTGTTATGTTATTAAGCACTACCTCCATGGTTTATATTTTATATTATGAATAGACAAACTATGATCCACGAGAGCCAATTAACATTTAGGAATGAAGACCAGGAATTTTGCTGTAGAATCCCGTCTTACAATTAGAGTTAGTATACTTAATTTTCTCATTCTTGTCTCTTTGGTCACTTTCATTACTGTATCAGAGCTGGTTTTCATACCCTTCCATCATGACGCATTTTACATACCAAAACTCTCTGGAGACACAGGACTGGAGGGAACCTCAAGATGTCAATAAATCTGTTATTGCTTTGCTCCAGAAAGAACAATTATACCACTGTCATTTCTGACAGGTGTTTCACTAGTTGGTTCTTAAGGACTTTAAAAGACGGAGATTCCACCAGTTCTCTAGGTAATTCATTCTGGTGCTTCACTCTCCTGCCAATTAAGGTGTGGTTTATATCCATTACTTCTAGGCATGGAACATGAAGAATGGGTTATTCCCTCTCTTTGCCAACACCTTTTATATATTTGAAGATTGTTTTGTTCCTGGAGTCCTTTCCTTTCCAGGTTAAATAACGCAATTTGTTCAATCATTTTTCATAGGTCACATTTTTAGACTCCTGAACATTCTCATTTTTCTCGACTGAATTCTCTCCAACTGGTCCACATATAATTGGAAAATTGCCCTGAGTGAAGCCTTTAAAAGCTGAATCAATAGGAAGAATTCCTTCATGTCTTGTAGGCTACACTTGAGGTTATAAATTCCATTTGATCCCAAAGAGCTCTGGACTTTTTTTTCATCAGTATGACATTGTTGAATCGTGTCGAGCTAATCTACAGTATGGCTAGCTTTAAACTCTATGTCCCTTCCTGTAGAACTGCTCTTTAAATTACATTTATTCATCCTGTCTTACAAAATAGACAAGTCCTGCCTAATGTATGTGTCCCCATTGAATAGTACCTGATTATTTTCAGGTTATATCTCCAATTTGTCAAGATCCCTATAAATTGTCATACCATTCTCAGTATATTCATTCCCAGCTTGGCTCCGTCTGCATATTTAATAATCATATGCTGTACTCCATCATCCCAGTTATTAATGAAATGATTCAACAGCAAATGGATTACAAATAGATGCCACTCTGAATCACTCTGTTTTGATGGTGCCCAGTTCATTGATAACTACTCTTCCAGCATTGTTTTCAAACCATTTCTGGATCCAGATTCACACAAGCCACCATGTTTCTTTAGCTCTCATTGAATAATACCAGAGGTCCTTCCTGTGTATGTCTACCCTTTGTCCACTGACTCTTTTCCTGCCACTAAAGGAAATTCAGCTAACAGCTTGCTGAAAATATCCCACATAATTGGTGCAGAACAAAATGCAAAGCCTGACTGAGTGCAATCCTTGCAATGGATTCTGATTCCCAGACTGTGATTTTCTTCCCACAGAGGAGTTGTCTACCCCCACAATTTGTCTTTTATTTTCTGTAGACTGCACAGTGCCTTGGGAATCTGAAGCACTCTGCATGCCTCGATGAATAGTAGAGATGTTTGAGCTGCAGAGGTTTTGCCTTCTGTAAAATGAAAAAATGCATGTTGCTAATTGGAAAAGAAAAACAGATAGCAAATAATATATAGCAGATGGTTTAAAATGTGAAAAATTGATAAGAGAGCTAAAGGTGACAGAAGGCTCTGTGGATGGCAGGGGTGAGTCCAATAAAACATTGTGTCTGAAGTCTGTTTTGAAGGAGTGACACCTAACAATGGTATAGGCTCGTTGCTCAACAGAGGTGGTAGATTTATTCACTATAGTGCAAGAGTAGAAGTGTTTATGACACATTTCCATGCTGTATCTGAAATGAATAGAGATCACAAAAGGATGATTCTGGCTTGATGAAGTACCTTCTAGTCGATTTGTGACAAAGGACATTAAACAGCTACTGCATTTAATAATTTTTAAATGATCAGGATGGGAAAACCTGCATCTAGTTCCCAAAAGCAACATTTGAGGAACTCTCTGGCTCACTTACCTTAAGACTTACTAAATCCTGGGATTCCTAGGAAATTCCAAAAGATCGAAAGAATGACAGTGTTGAGCTAAGAGTCCAAAGGGGCAGGGGAAGTGCAGGCAAGGAAGATATACCAGAGAAGCAACATATGGTTTTAATAGACAAAATCTCATAGTATAACAGATTTTTTCAACAGATTTATCAAAATTACTTAAAAAATATAGAAAATTCTGAATTTTTGCCTAGTTAAAACAGATGGCAGGCACTGCAGTGTTTCCAGACACCAGCTTCAAGTTTTGAAGGAGTCTCAAAATGAGTTAAAACAAAAAAAAGTAATTGAGCTGTCTGACATATTCTCTTGTAAACAATTACTCATACCAAACAACTTGTCACAGCTCCATCAGTTATATGAGGTATAGGCCAGGATTAGTCAGGATGCAATTGGCAGCAGTTACAATGCTTTAGCGAATTAGAGAAAATGCATATCCTCCTGCTGATCTGTGTTTGGTTATGTATTGCATTCTCATGTTTATGCTTTTGGGAGCACCATTCATCAGCTGCCTTCAAGATAATGTGCTCCACGTAAGCAATCATTTCGTATTATCATCAGGTTTGTGCTCCTACCTATACAGAGATATGCAAATTCAAAATTTCTCTGTTATTGTCAGATTGTATCAGTGCCCAACCAGTCTGCATGAGAAAAACTGAGGGACCAGTGAGAAGGTCCTCATTCTCTGAACGTCCATTGAAAATACTTCAAACCAGGACTAGAGGCATCAGAAATGACCATTCCTTAAACTTTTATAATCAACTTTGATAGTCTCAGACATTCAGCTTGTTAACCTTTGAGTTCAGCTGGAAATAGAACAGGAATAGACATTAGGTGTTAAAGTGAAGCTCAAACAAAATTACTCTTAGAAACAAACACAAACAACTCAGGAACTCAAAGACAACTAGTGAACATTCAGCACAAAGGTCTTAAAGGACAGATTTTGTGTACTGAGTGTGTGGCAGAGATCTTTACTTGCCATCCTTTTTTTTTTATATTTTTAACCCATACATTATGTCTCTCATAGATAGCTGTTTCATCCCTCAGAGCCTGTGTCACAAACGTAGACCCTCTTACATTTCTGCAAAAATGCATCCTTGGAGGACTGGGTCAGAATACTGAGACTGCAATTCATTTCACCCCAGAGCATTTCTAGGGCATGATTCACCTCGTCCCAGAGTAGGCATCTAAACTAGGTCTGATGAATCGAGTCTTAAATCCCCTATTTCTTTCCCTTTTCCATAGGGAAATAGGAGGCCTGTTGTCAGTGTCTTCATTTTGGCTATCTAAAGGAAAGAGGGAAAAGTCCGAAACCTATGCTATTTCAGTGTAGAAATAGCCTATGTGATTTCATTTTATCACTGTTCCTCCATGTCTAAGAATCTCAACACATATGAGCAATGCATTAGTTTTCTAGATCTGTTTGTCAGGACTTTTCTCACAGTATTTTACAGGTCTGAAGTTTAGGTCAGCATACTAGTGTCTGTATATCTTTCCCAAGTCCCAACGCTTTAAGCACTTGTTTACTATCCACAGCAAGAATCTCCAGACACCTGCATAAATAGGTCTATTAGTTGCAAGGATTGCAGTTTCAAGTGGAGGTGGATCAACACTTATGCATTTTGCAGTTTTCTGTGCAAGATCAACTCCAATTTGTCTGCACTGACACCCGAACCATTTTTGGCTCCGTTCCATATTCTATTTTCAGTCTCATTGTCCTCATAGTCATAAATGAAGGGCATAATACTTTGTTTCACTTGTAAATGTCAAGAGGTGTAGCGTTATCATCTATGTTACCAGCAGCACTAATAACATTGCAGACTAGACTGCTCTGTCTTCATCAAAGGCTATGCATCAGTTGAGACACAGTGCCGATGATAACCTGAGTCAGCTATCAGGGAAAAGGGCTCTGTACTATGTAGGTCACTACCAGGGTTCATTTCAGCAAACACCTGCAAATCGCACTTTGCCAGGAAAAAAATATCTTCTTGTTGGCAAAAACACTTAACAGCAAATTGTAGAGAAGACACATGAATGTGCTTATATCCTCATGCCTTAAGTATGCACACAAGAAGCTCTTGGCAGCTTTTTGCATATCTGTATCACCCTTATCCTCCCTCAATTTTGGTTTATTTTTGCATTGATTTTTTGAGACTGTTTCCAGGCTGTGCTTTCACTCTACCTATTAAAGCAGTATAAACATGTTGATATCTATGCCAGCAACAAAGGACACTACATAAGAAGACTTGGGGCGGAACTCCAAGTGTAGATGAACTGGAAAGAAATCCCTGCATATTAGTAGAGTAAAAAACTCCTCTGTTAATCCTCGGTTAACATCTGTCCTACACAGACATACATAGTAAAAATGAATGTTGGAGTGAAGAGTCCTCTGAGTGTCCAGCAAGGTTCTCCAGCCCCTCAAGCACAGGTTTTCGTCATTGTCTGCACAGTAATAAGTTAATCTGCAATTTTTAGATTGATTTTTTTAAAATTTAGACTAATTTTAAGACTAATCTGCTATTAATTGCCTTTTTTTTCATTTGCTGTAGTTAGCAAAGTAGGAAGTTTATGAAAAAGAGCTCCAAAGTGTTGCTTAACACAGAAGTCTAATTAGCTCACAATGCAACACATACAACTAGTATGTTTAAATAATGCATCCCACTTCTGTTTGTCTGCTGTGGCTGCTGCCTTGGTATTTTTTCTATCTATTCTTCTTATTGAAGGGAGGATGCATTTAGGGCACCCACATGTTTGTATGTACTGAAATTACACACTTTAGTATGAATAAATGTCTATTAAAATTATTTTCGTGTATTAATTGAATCTCCCCCACTGGAATCCCTTTGGTCTGTTTTTTTGGTTTTTTTTCATAAGCAGATAAATAAAAGAAATATCTTGAGCTACCATGCACCATCTGGATAAATGTCAGCTATATCCCTACCTAGAGGGTTTGGCGTTTATTTCTCAAGAGGGCAGGTGTTGGTTTTGCTTTCCTTGCCTACAGTTTGCACAGCTGAATAATTTAAAAAGGACTCAGTGCTGAAAGATAAAATGAAGATGGAGTATATTGTTTCTGGCTACAATCCCCAGTGCTGTAGGTGGCATTTTCTGCTAATACAGCATGCAGTAGTATTGCTAACAAAAACTGGAGATTTGAATCATCATAATTAAGGCTGTGCCAAATGGGATTTTTCTTTGAAAAAGAATACATGCATAAATAATACTAAGCACATGTGCCACCAATATGTATTTCATCTATCAGTTATATCCCTAAAAGAATGGTGGTTCACTAAAATTCCTGCATCCTAAATAGCAGATTAAACCTAGAGAAATGTTCTACAAAAAATGTTATGTGCAAAAACGTATTACCTTTGAAAAATACAATATTTCCCCATAATTAGTAAGCTGGGAAAAGGTATCAAACCTCAGATTCTCTTCCCATCATTACAATCAGAGTTACGTGTAGTGGGGCTGACACTGATGAGATTCCATTACAACAGATGCAGTGTAAGCATATAATACAGGGCTTTGTTGAAATCAAAGGGTTTGCAGCATAAATAAGAGAAACAGAAGTTTGGAAAGGTCAAAGTGAAGAAGGAATTTGCCCAAGGCCACACATAATTAAGTGTTAAAGTTCCAAATTGACTCAGGATCCCCGGGCTAGCTAAGTGATGTGCTGTCTGCTTGTGTGACAGTGTAGGGGAAGGTGTGTCTTTTGAAGCAATGCCATGATTCTGTGCCATGTGCTAACGCCTGGATTTGTCTAATGTGGGTTTGCTCTCAATTTTGTGTGCAACTCAACCCTGATGTTTTTCCTGTGCAAAATTCAGTTTTGGTCAGAATGAGCTGCATGAGTGCAGCTGCACACTGCTGTTCTTCATCCTGTGTCTTCCTGAAGCGTATGCAGTGCTTTATTAACAGTGACAGTATTTTGTAATTGAATATTCAGATAAATTCTGCATCGGGTCAAAATGGTTTATCCACGATCAATCTCCAATTGATTTGCCTGTACAGCCAAAGTATTTGCATATCTCCTCAAACACGAAGATGAGAACACACTGAGCAGCATGGTGAAGCATCCCTGAAGAGCCTGTAGTTAGAGAAGGGTCAAGGTGAGGGTCAATACAATACCCACTATAGCAGCAGAGAAGTCATCAGTTTGAATTTATTCTCAGCTGAGGGACAACCTCATTTGCTTTTGTATATTACAGGAGGGGAGAAAAAGGGAAGAAAGAAAGAATAGGTGGAAATGATAAAAAGGTCAGGGAAAACAGAGTTATGGAAAGAGGGAAAATGCAGAAGGAACTGTAAGAAAAGCAGAACAGAAATCCCTTCAAAAGCAATATATTCTTCAGCAATGTCAAGAACCAGCAGCTCAGCTGCTCTTCTCTCAGAGAGCGCTTTTCCTGCCTTCATCTCCCAAAGCTCATGCTGCGGCTTCAGGAGATCTCAGGAAACCATTCAAATCACTCCTCTACTTGAACAAAGATCAGCTACATTTGTGTCTGTGTCATTCCTGACAGATGTTTGTCTAACCGTCCCTTAACAGTGTCCCCAGATAGAGAGTGCACATTATTCCCTGGCGTCCTGCTCCAACCCTTAAGAAACAGTTTCCAGTCTCATACTCAGTGGTTTTAAACCTTTTTATTGCAAAACTACCTTTAGACATTCCTGACTGCAGCTGCAGGATCTAATCAAATGAAAGCACACACCACAGGTTGCTTTTCTTAATTACTCCTCACAAATCATTTTGAGGCAATCCACATAGCAATTTTTGACATGTGTGAAGACTAAAACCAACCAATGTAACCTATTTAATCTTAAGCAACATTTTCTAGACTATCCAGCATTTGAATCCTTTTGAATCCTCTGTGCTCTCACTTCAAACATTCTATTGACCTGAGGCAATACTCCAGTGGGATAGAGCAGTCCAGATGAGGCAGTGCTGGTCCCAAGGAAAGAAGTACAACTTTGCACATCCCCACAGTCTGAAGTTTGCATTATTCACTGCAGGATATCTGTGTTTGGGTTGTTTGGCCGACAGGGAAAGGCAGGACATGATGTCGTTGACTTGTACTCTGCGTTCCATAAAACCTACAAATAAGGATCTGCTACTTAAATAGTTGCTCTCCTCTTTTATTTGTCCAGCTGATTATTCCTGCCTAAATGCAGTTCCTTATATCTATCCCCAGTGAATAGCATCCTATTTATTTCAGACCATACCTTCAATTTGTCAAGATCACTTTAAATTCCAATCCTGTCTTCCAACATACTCACAGTCCCTTGCAGATTAGTGTCATTAGCAAATCTAATAAGCATGTTCTCATTCCTTTCATTTTTGGATATCCCCTGAGATTACAGCACTTTTATGACCTTGCTAAATTGTGGGGATAAGATACATACTTTTCTGCAACACAAAACAGAAACCATCGATCAAATGGACTTTGAGGATATTCATCCTCAAGAATTCAGTACAGGTCTCCAGGAAGGCAGGGTAAGTCTGCATTGCTTTTGAAGGAAATCCCAAGGCCAGTGTCAAAATGTTTTGTTCAGCTCCATTATTGAGCCTCCATCACAGCCCCAACACGCCTGGGCACTGGCTCTGTTCTCATACCAGTAAAGTCCCACCAGGAAGGCATGTCTCTTCTCCCAGGCAACCAAGAGTAGGACAAGAGGGCACAGACTCAGGCTCTGCCAGGAGAGGTTTAGGTTGGATATTGGGAAGGGATTTTTCATGGAGAGTGTGATCAGACATTGGAATGGGCTGCCCAGGGAGGTGATGGATTCACCATCCCTGGAGGTTTTCAAGACGAGACTGGATGTGGCACTTAGTGCCATGGTCTAGTAACCCCAGTAGGTTGGACTTGATGATCTTGGAGGTCTTTTCCAACCAGGTTGATTCTATGATTCTATGATTCTATGTCCAGGGAGCTCATTCACTATCATATTTCAGGGTCATCAGTTGTCTTTGAAGCCCTTTGCAAAGACTTCCTCAAAATGAGGAAGGTGCAGGAATGGAGACACAACAGGGAACTAAATTTCTAAGAGAATAAAATAATTGGATGACATTTGCCCCATACCACAAAAAGAGTTGCAGTTGTCTGCTGGCTGTAGAAGTGACCAAAGATGCCATATGTGACCTGCTCTGGAGTCATCATTTGCAGTGCTGCTGGGAAAGAACTTGTCCACCCACCTGGAGGACACAGAGCCTGCAGTTCAAGGGAGCACTCCTGCACTGACTCCAGCACTGCTGAGGCTGCACCTCAAATCCTGTGTTCAGTTTGGGCACCTCACTACAAGGAAGACATTGAGGTGCTGGAACATAACCAAGAAGGGCAATGGATGTCATGAAGGATCTAGAGAGTAAGTCCCATGAGAAGCTGCTGAGAGAGCTGTGGGTGTTTAGCCTGAAGTAAAGGAGGCAGCTCTGGGGAGACCTTATGGCTTCCTACAGCTATCTGAAAGGAGGTTGTAGCCAGATGCGGATCGGTCTTTTCTCCCAAATAATAAGCAACAGGATGAGAGCAAACAGTGTCAAGTTGTGCTAGGGGAAGGTTAGATTGTATATTAGGAAACCTGTCTTCACAGAAAGGATTATCAAGCACAGGAACAAGCTGCCCAGGGCTGTTTGGCCTGAATTAAATGAGGCAGCTCTGGGGAGGCCTTATGGCTTCCTACAGCTATCTGAAAGGAGGTTGTAGCCAGATGCGGATCGGTCTTTTCTCCCAAATAATAAGCAACAGGATGAGAGCAAACAGTGTCAAGTTGTGCTAGGGGAAGGTTAGATTGTATATTAGGAAACCTGTCTTCACAGAAAGGATTATCAAGCACAGGAACAAGCTGCCCAGGGCAGTGGTTGAGTCACCATCCCTGGAGGTATTTAAAACATGGGTAGATAGGGCAGCCTCGGTTTTGCTAAATGCCGTTCCCTCTCCTGAACATGAAAATGCTTCACTTTCCAAAAATCAAATCCCCAATAATTTTTCTTCAACTGCTATGGTTCCTCAGCTTGGAAAAATGTCATCTCAGATGGAACTTAACTCATTGAAAGGTGCCTATTTTGTTTAGGTGTTTGTGTCTTTAGTTGCTCTTTATTTGGAGAAAAGGATCACACAACTTTCTTTCCAAATAGCAAATTTACAGCTGTTCCTAACACCTCCAGCTATTTCATCTACTTCAGTTTAAGAGAAAAAAAAAGTGTGAGCAAAAGGAAAATAAAAGAGGAGAATCAGACCACGCAGAAAATTAAAAACATCTTTATTTGAGATATTTCTGTAACTCTCACTACCACAATGGGAATCATGCATTTGCTGGAAGATCCTGGGAACACCTGCAAGGAAAACCACCTCACAGAACAAGTGAATGTTGTAGAGAGTTGCTTGCCGCATTCAAATAAACATCCTTGAACAACATCTGTTATAAGATAAATGTGCTGCAAATAGACTTGCTCAAAATTGCTGAGGAGGATAAGCTAATTAGACATTTAGATGTCCATCCCCTTCTTTTGTTTTCCAGTTAATCAACTGAGCAATGTTAAAGGTCAGAATAACTCCCTCACACACACACTAAGGGGAGGAACAGTAGGCTCTTGTTAAGCTCCTGATATCGGAAATTAGCAGATGACTTTTTGATAGAAGGAGATGGATTTCCTTTGCTGGAAATAGAAGGAAGTCATATTAGCATTAATAGATCTGTTCATGGAAAGCCCCATCATAATTAGTGATCATCATTTATCATCATCACAATTCCACCAAGAGATCCTAATCACTCCTTCCCTCAATTACTCACAGAAAAAGAGACATATGTTAAAGTGTTGAATGCAGGAGACCTCTTTATGCCTGGTAGAAGACACAGGATGCCTGTGGCATATTTGGACGATTAATTTTATTTTTCCTCAGACTCAACATAAGAAAAAAAATTATAACCATTTTGACTTTTAAATCACTGCTGTGTGAAGACATAGTTTTTGAATGAAACTGAAAAGATACTCTTGAAGGTGCAGAAACTCTGAGGGAAATTAGCTTATCTATTCCCTTTATTTGTCTTTTCCTTCCCTTCACCCACATCTCCCAAATTCCAAAATCTTTTCTGACACTGGATATATTTCTCATCATATATTTATTACAAGAGATTATCTACTCTCTCCTCAATCTAGTTTAGCTCTATCCAGCTGGCAAGACACATAGAGGAGGTGCAGATGAGGTCTACACAGCTCCCAGGCCTAGGACACTTTCTGTACCAGCAGCACCTGAGGTAAATCACAGTTGGCACACCAGATGTGACACCCACTAATGTAATTTTCTCTTTCTTCTCTTTCACTGCCTGGGACCATAACACAAAGATGATGTTCCTTCCTGCTGGAGAAAGTTAGACTCCCTGAACAGCTGGGTTTGGAGGCGACCTCTGGGGGTGATCTTGTCCAAAGTCCTGGATTGGATCCTGACATTTCTTGATGCTTTATGCCAACAAAACAGGAATGAGAAAGAAAAAAACCCAATCTTATTAGGGTGGAAGATCTGTTTGTTACATATTATTTAAAATACATATACAAAAAAGGCAATACATTTATTCATCTCTCCTATCTCATCTACCTTTCTTTGCTCCAGGTTCTCTGTGCAGTGTGGACAGCTGCACCACAGTCAGCTGTGTGAGTGAAAGGGGCACAACTGCATAGATTATTCCTATCACCTGTTAATCCTCACCCCTTCGTTCACTAGGACACACTGAATGCAGGAAACTGAGTAAGAAGGGTGCAAAGTTCATAGATATGTTTATATATGTTTTCATTGCCAATAAGAGCTGCCCCATTGATAAGCAAGTTAATGAGTACATTATTAAGTTTGGGGTGCCTAACTGCCTGCTAGACTAAATAGTGAGCTCTAAAAGGAGTTTATAACGTACTGCATGTGTCACATCTGAAAATCAATGACTAAAACCATTACTTTAAATTAAGAGACCAGTGTGTCAACAAGCTCTCCTCTCACTGTTCATGTCATATTGCCAGGGTGCAGAAGGCTTAGTTGCATTAGGCTTTTTGACCTCCAACTCTTTTAATAAGGATTTAATACCAGATGGTTAGATAATATGCTTTACATGCTCTGGCTCATGTGTTCTTTTCCATTTTAACAGTTTATTTTAAGCTTAATTCCTAGTATTCATTTTATGCACTTATTGTCTTGGATTTTCAATTTCTGCCATTTATTGCCAGTATTTTCAACAAAATTACTTCCATCCTTCACAGGAATATGTACTCAGAGATTTTCTGCTACGTGGCACAAGCTAAGAAAGCAAATCAACATACAAAAGTAATAAACAACTACATAATTCAGAGATCATTGCCTGACTGTCTTTGCAGTATGATGTGCCATTGCTTAAATCTCATCTGATTAACATAACAGAAGATTAAATACACTTCAAAGTTGAAACAGGAACAAAGTTTCTATGTGTGGTGTTACCACCTCTTCCTACTCACTAGAAGAAATTTATGTAAAAATTGTTTGGATGCAATAACATTTAGTACCCCTGTGTTTGTTCTAATGAATTCATTATTTCCTTTGCAGTCAGTTTTAGCAGTGATCTTGTATTGGAGCACATAGTCTGTGTTTTCATTTAATTTCCTGCAGGCTTTTTTTCATTTGGCTCATTTATCTTTCCTTATCCCTTGAAACCATCTACAGTAATTCAGTTCACTGCAACTAGACCTTCTCACAGAGCCAGAAATAATCAGCTCCAGGCACTGCTGATTCCAGAGTCAGCTAACAAGTATCTCATGATTCTGATCATTTTATGCTTTTTAGGTTTATAGAGACTTTTGGACAGCATTTCTTTCTG
>NW_008666556.1:11554-13389 GCF_000695815.1 Acanthisitta chloris | reverse complement strand
AACACAGTTTGAGCAGAGGTATGAAACCAAATCACACACAGACATAGTGGAAGAAAATTCTCAGCTGGTTTATTGTTGTTCCTGGTACTACTTAAGGAAGCTGGAGAGGGACTCTTTGTTAGGAACTGAAGTGATATGACAAGGTGTAATGAGTATAAATTGAAAGAGGGGAAATTTATATTAGAAATTAGGAAGATGCCTTTCAATGTTAGGCCGGTGAGACACTGGCACAGGTTGCCCAGGGAGGCTGTGGCTGCCCCAACTCTGGCAGTGTTCAGAGCCAGGTTGGATGAAGCCTTGAGCAACCTGTTCTGGTGGGAGGTGTCCCTGCCCAGGGCAGGGGGTTGGGGCTGGATGATCTCTAAGGTACATTCCAACCCCTTAACACACTATGAAACTACAATGTCTCAAAATATTTTCTTCCAAAGTAGAGTAGTGTCACAGTTTATTTCAATATGGAAAACTTGTTACTTAAAACCTTTTGAAATGCAAGACAAGCTCATGTAAATACAATATCCATTCTCCTTAAGCTTGGTTAAGCAAGCAAATGGTTCTTAAAAGTTAAATCATGTTTTACAGTTAAATTAAGGTACTGAATGTAAGTGATTTGAGTAACTCATTTTTTCGTGCCAAAGGCAGTGTTCATGGAACTTTCCCAAGTGGCAGCTATGCAGCCATGGTAGTCACAGCCCAAGCTCTTCATGCTGTCTAGCTGCGTGTTACAGGTCTGTTCTGGAGTACCATTTTAGATATGAAGCCCCTTTGCCCAGTCCTATGATAAGATACTGTCCTTAGAGATTTTTCTTACCTAAACATAGGGATGATGCCTTGCTCATAACACCTGGCTGGTATTTCTGTTATACAGGGAATCTAAGCCATCCATTTTTGCTATGAACTAGAATACAAAAGTCTCAGAATCATAGAATCCCTAAGTTTTACTAATGGCAGCTATCTTCAAGGTGCATTGCAAAATTAAACTAACAAAACATTGCTTCAGACAGAAGCATTAAGTGTAAACAAAAATGCTTTTTTTCTGATTTTGACCTTTTGAAATTTGTATGGAATCAATTTTATTCTCTTTAATTTTGGCCTGATAATTCTCACCAATTATCAAGTGAAGAATGAAATACAATCATAAAAAGACTTTGGTTTTGGTCTGATGCTTGTTGACGTCACTTCTTGCTCTGCATTTCTCCAACACTTCTGAATTTCAACGAGGATAAATTGCTTGTCTTCATCTTCAAGTTCACTCATGGACTCACAGCCCTATTTCCATTCTGTGTTAAGGATCTGGCTTCCATCACCAAATGTCCCACATTTTCCTCACCATCTTTAAATCTTTTATTCCTTCTCTTTTTATGTTCCTTGTACTTGATAGGAGTTCACTAGTCACACTGCAGAACTACCAAATCGTTCCCATTCACAGTCGTTCTACAACCTCTAACCTCTTCATTTCCCTGTGTCCATACACAACTTTGTGTTTATTTGTAGAATTCCTGGGGTAATTCCTGTCTTTTTTCCCTTGCTTGGGCAATACCTAAGAGAATGAAGTGCAAATCCAGTTACAATTTGTGAAGAGAAAATGAAAGGAGACTATAACTATATTCCAGCACCTGCACTTAACTGCATGGAATATCTTGGAGTATCAGATACACTGTTTAGTGATTCCAGTGTGGCCATAATTTTTCTGCGGATTTCTTAAGGATTTTCCCTGATGCATTAGAAAGAAGTGTGCATTGATTGACTACAAATAACTGTCCATAATCATCTTTTTGGTTCTCTATTTTTGTGTGCTGGATACTTTAAATTCATTGTGACGCTAAGGTTAAAATATT